>NW_008656429.1:63901-86665 GCF_000695815.1 Acanthisitta chloris | reverse complement strand
TCAGCAGTAATAAATATAGATTAGAAATTGTTATTATTTACAGAATCAGCATATGTGTACAAGACTCTGTGTGCATGAACAGATGGATGCATGTTATATCCAGAGGTGGTCTAAAGTCAAAGCTTCCTTATCTGTGAGGTTTTGGGTTTATTTTTTCTTTTATTTTTAGCAAGGAAGATTGAACTGCATATAATATTGGTACAGTAACAAAGGTTAAATAATTAATATAAAAATCTATTCAGAAGCATACAATGATTTACATTCAAACCTCGAATATTTAAAAATTAATAGAAAATATTAGCATCTTAATAATTGAAATCACAGGAATGTATAATGAGATTGCACTTACTGCAGTATATTAACCATTATCTGCAGCTTGATAGGAAAATGTTTAACCTCTGAATAAATAGGATGTGCGTTCTATAAGCCCCTAAGGCTTTGTTACTATTAAACCAACGTGATCCTTGAAAACACGTACATGTGTACATCTTGTGGAATCAGAAATACAACATGTACTCTCATAGCAATTTCCTTTGTCTGAAAATAGTCCTTTTATCCGTAAATCAGGGAGGGAAAAATGAAAGCACTGAAGAGTGACTTCACTACAAAAGAATGCAATAAAATTAGCACTACATGAATGCCATTTTTCTGAATTTTTCACTGTTTTGCAGACTGTTTCTTTATCTTTCTGGAAATTCTGGTGTATCAGCTCAGCAAGCTGGCAGCAGAAGCAACATAATGACTGGTTTTGGTCAAATGGTTTATGACTTCACACCTATACGGAGAGTTTTAACCTCCATCCATATTTATATTTGTCCTCTATTTCTTCAATTCAAATGTCCTTTCAGAGAAGATTGGTTTCATGCAGAGAGAAGATAAAAATCAGAACCCATACCTCACATGCAATAAATTACTCATATTTATTACATCCCCAATACTGGTATGTTAGAGGGGGAAAAAATCGCAGCTTCTAGTCACTAAGATTTAATTCATACTCTTCTTACAGCTAAAACTATAAAAAGGAGCTGGGAGGAAGAAGGGATGTTTTGTTTGGGGTTTTTTTCCCTTCCAGTCTGTATATTATTCAGAGCTGCAAACTTTGAAATATTCATATGAGGAGGGTTGCTAAATTGCTGTGGCCCAGAATGATGAGAAAATGTGTGACAGGATGATTACAAAGGGTCTGGTGCGAATGTGCAGCACACGGTGCTGCCGCTGTTTAAAGTGGGAATGGAGCAAAAATATGCAGCCAGCCCCGTGCAGGGGCACAGACACTGTCCAGGCACAGACACGGTGGGTTTGGAGCTGTGCTTATTGCTGCAGTCTGAAGCAGAACTGCAGGGAAGCCTTCACACAAATGGTGAAGGTGCACACACTCCTGTCAAAAGGAATTGGCATTCAGGAGGGCCCAACAGCACAGACAGTCCATTGTGCCTCTAACCACAGAACTGACTCAGACACAACTGCTTGATCAATCTGGAGGCAGATGCTACAGCCAGAAAAGTATTTTAACAACTTGGCATGTGGGTGCTGTGCTCGCTCAGTGAGAGGGCTGGTGAGCCTGCAAGGGGACGTGCAGTGGCCTCCAGATCACTATTCAACCTGCTTTCCTCACAGCAAAGCAAAGGGACAAAGGCACTTAGAACATGCAACTTGTGTTTTTAATAATAAAGGTAGTAGTGCTGTGAGTTTTGCCCATCAATGCCTAGTAACAGTTTTAGGAGAAAGGCTGCACTAAGAGTAGTTTTAGCACCTGATTGAGCCAAGTATTTCTCAAGCAGGTGAGCTCAACAAAGTTCTACACCAAGGACAGCACTCCTGGGCCTTGTTGAGTCACAGAGTGTCCCTGTACCTCACATTAACACTATTAAGTAATAATCACAATGCCATGTTATCTGGTTTCTTTTAATCATTTGTTCTTCTCTTTCCCATGCACAGCAATGCCTGCACAGTTTTTCAAGTTCTGAGAAAACTACATATGGGAAAATGCAAGGCAAAATTGGTCTATAGACCACAAGTGATAAAAATCCTTTATGGGTGCAGTATGGATTTATTCTAGTTGAACATCTGACCCTGTTATGAAAGATTTACATGGAGGAGTAAGTCAAGTATAATAATTTTCAATGATCTGGAATTACTCAGCCTACGTAAAATACTTGTTTATTGCTTTGTTTATGTGAGAAAATAATAGATTTTTCTTGAAATATTAATGAGGAACAATAGAAGGGGGCAAAAATATATCTGTTTTGTGCTGTTATATGCTAAAATTAAATGCTGCATAAAATGTTAGTGTGTTTTGTCAGTGCTGGGAATGAAGTATCTCTACCTTTTATTCTCCCCACACCCAGCCCCATTTTAACAGCACTGCAGGGTTTGCCATAATAGAAGGTCACTGTTGTCTGCAGCTGTGTCTTGGCTTCTGAAAGGACTGAGGAATTCGTGGTGGTTTAGAGAATCTGATTCCTCTTACCTGTGAATCCCTCTTAATTTCTGATAAACATTGCTAAAATTAACATACTCTCCTAAACTATGTTGTCTGATGTATGTCTCTGTTGTGCCAAAATCATTGTTCTGCTTTTAGATGAAAGCAGACTAGATTTTGCTGTCATTAGACATCAACAGCATTACTTAAGATGCAGAGACTTTTCTTTCATCCTGGTACAACTAGTGTACTTCAGTGTGAATGTGACCAGAAGAACAACACCACAAGCTGAAGCTGTTTAAAGAACCTACCAGTGTAAGGAGCAGAGTAAGTGATGTTCCTTAGTCCTCGCATTTCATGGAAGGATAATGCGGTAGATCAAAATATTGGACCATTTTGTTCAATTTGCCTATTCTCTTTTCCTCTGACAATTGACTGAAGCCACCTACTCCTTGTAGTACCTTTTCTGTTACTAACCTCTGGACCTCTTCTTTTCAATCCCCTCTTAAAAAAAAAAAAAAGAAAGAAAAAAAGAATCTATCCTAAAAGGGTTTAAAATAAACCTTTAAGGTAAAAGTGTAAAAACTGGTTAGGGGTCAAGATATAAGGAAAAATATATTAATATACAGAAAATGTACCATATCCCCTGCACCTACATGAATGACCAAACAGTCCCATGAGATGGCTGGAACCCCCCCAAAGGATGTGGGGAAAGACATGTGAATCCTTAGGCTTGTTGGATGTGGAGACAGGATGCTGCATAGGTAACTGAAGGCAGGTGCTAAAGGTTCTCTACATGTAGCTATATGCTAGGCAATGTAAAGAATCAAGATAACTATCTGTGTGCGACTGTAGTTAATCTGATATAATCAGTGCAGAGACATAGCTGAAGTGTTTGCAAATGGCAAAGCACAAGCACAAGGACATTAGATTCTTAAAAAGCCAGACATTCAAAGAATTCAAGCTTAAAGACTGGAATCAGACATTATGCAGGAAAACTGTGGTAGAGAAGTAAATTATATTTAAAGGGCAGGTGGTAAAGAAATATCACTAAATAAAAATGTGAATTCCTGTAATAGACTTGATACTACTGTGATTATTAATAATGAGAAAAATAAGAACTAACATTTACACAAAAAACTGGGAAGACAGGTGAGTGGCTTTGTGAGTTTTTGGTAAGTTGAATCAAGTAGAAAATATTATTAGAGAGAATAGCATCAGACAGCTGAGCTGTGTCTTACATCCATAGCCAGAGTAAAGAGTTGGGTGAAACTGTTGCACACAGTAGGACAACGCAATGGGAAAAAAGATCAAAATTGGTCATGATTCTATGGTGCAAAGGGCTGTTTGATTGTACAGCAGTCAATTTATATACACTTGTATTTCCAAACCCACAAAACCTGCCCACCTGTTCCATTGCACCATTGGAATTAAAATCAGCATATAAACATCTGTGCAAATGCCTATAAAAACATCCCCAGATTTAATTGCTTATCTTGTATCAGTCTATTGACAGGTTTTGGTAAACTGGTATAAATGGATCTAGGAGCATTACAGTGAGATTACAGTGATTCAGTCAACGCAGCCAAGCCACTGTATGCTTAAATACTTACATATGTGTTTATTGATGATGAGTATATATATCAAGGTATAGTGACCTTACTGTATGAGACACTTCATAGTGTTAATCATGATTTTACTATTAAATACTCCTTGTCATAATTTTCAGTGCTAAGAAATTTTTTATTTGAGAAAAATATCAAAAAAAGATACAAATATTTTTGTCAAAAATTCATTTTCATCTCCTGTTAGCCATCAAATAATTTTCATTTTTGACCATTTAATCACATTTCTAAATTAGGGTAAGAAACATTAAAACATTCCTTAGCATTTTCCTTATTCTGTTTCTTTCAAGCAGAAGTTAACTCCAGGCTTTCAAGGCAAAGGTAGCTCATATTTGAGAGAAGTACTATTCCAAATGTTTCAGATAGGAACATGAACACCTTTCGGTCTTGTGATTCAGAATCTTTGATTTTATTCCAATCTCATTGTTTCAATTATATTGAATTATGTATGTAACAACTTGAATGCAGATATGCTTCAAGTATCTTAATCCTCCACCCCTTCTCATCTGGAAAATGACTAGTAATTATAAGAAGCCATGGGCTTAGTTTTAGTCCTTTACCTAGATAATCAAAGACCTAAATTATGGAAAATTCCAAACCTCAGTGCTCCAAAAATTAACTTTTCTTTAAGTGCCTACATCAAAATTACAGAAACTGAAGCATCCACGAGAATTAGTTACTTTGGAAATGGCAGCCTCCCTCCTGTGTCTGAAAAGCTGTGAGGGTTTCTGCTGAGATTCACAGACATTAGGCAACCAGCACATATGCCAGCAATAACAGTTCAGTATTAATGAAGTGTCTTTTTTCTGCTGGTAATGAAATTAATTCTTGGCGTTAGAACTCTGCCTTACATTGTGAAAGTAAACAGAAGATGAACAGAAATGGTATTTAGTCATTAAAATTGCAAAATAGCAATTAAGTTCTTACCTTCTTTCTGAATCATCTGTTCCAAAGCATCTAAATATCAGGTAGTGGGGAACAGTTGTGGGTAAGGCTGAACAGACAACAACCCCATTCTGGGACAGCCTCTGAAGTTGTGGGATGTACTTATATTTGAGAATGTTCCTTTTCAAAAAACTAAACCCTTCTAACAAATCCATGCTGAAGAATAGGCTTGAGAAGGCAAGAAGCCACACTGCGGACAGATGATGCCTCTGGATCTCAGCAGCCAGACTGGGACCCCATGGCATACCACACAAGTTTAATGGTTATTGTGTCTGAGAGCTTTGCATCTCAGTCATTATAAACCTACACAGACACTGAGCTAGTGATCTCCCTACCTCAACATTGGATTTTAGTTCCAGAGCCAAACTATTCCTCCATAGATTTTAAGGAAACTGTGGTGTCTCCAGGAAAGATTTCAGCCCCTCAGAAGTCAATGTGTGCTCTGAGAAACCATGGGCTGATGAAGCACAATTGTTTGCTAACAGTCCTCATCCACCTAATATTTAATGTTACTGTAACACTTCAGCCAAAAGTGCTTGTCAATGGGAGTTAAGTATCATCATCCTCATAACACAGCACTGAACACAAGTGCAAAACAGTGAAGGCATTTTTGAGATCACTCAGCTCCTGTAAAGCTCTGCCAGGACACAGACCCATCGGAGTGAATGTTTCATTAACAACATCTGTGCTTTTTGACATCCTATTTTCTACACTTCCTTCCACTTTTCTCCCAGTGACATGCATCTGGCACAGCCACTTTGGTCTGCACTTTAAACCTTCCCTGTGCTAAGGAATGTCTTTTTTATTCCCTGATAGACACTCAGATGGTAAAAGGGGCATAAAGGACGCCACCAACAAATTGATTCCATAAGCAACTGCTGGTATCCTGCAGTGATACTGTCTGAGCTGGATGAATTAAGAAGTCCAAGGTGATACTCCTCTATCTCTCCCCCTCATCATTTGCTATCAGTCCATATGCTGCATTCTCTTCAGCAAAGGTACATGTCAGCTTAAAATAATTAAGAATTTATCTCCTTTCTGGGAAAGACCAACACACCTGAAGAAGATGAGGAGCTCACAATGTGGCAAGGATTATTTGTCTCATTACTCATGTATCAATCATACAACAGGTTAAAGCAAAGACATGAATGACAGATCACAGGTGAGGAGTTAAGCTGGATACTGACAGAATTAGATGTATTACCTATTAATACAAAGGCAGCTTCCACTGCAGCTGCATGGGAAACAATGTTAAAAACCCCCAAACAAACAGCAGAACTGAATGATATTACTGTTGCCCAGTAAATCATTATACGCTATGCTAGTCATAACATCCTGGAGTCTTTCTGCCATGTGATATTTTACCTGAATAATAACTGTGAGATTGGTTTAATAGTTTATTGCTGAAACACTAATTTAATTAAAATATTCTCAGAGCTCTACTGCAGTAATGTAGTGTGGATTTATATCTACATTCTGCCTGGGGTCTCAGTGAAATTGCATCAGACTTGCCATGTGTGTGGCAATCTAAATCTACACATTTAAATGCTGAAGATACTTGCCTCACCAATTTTTCATCACATCCCTCAAAATATCACACGATAGCATCAGCTTTTTGAAATGGGAGATCTGAAAACTTCAATTTGTTTTTTTAAACAAGAAATTTGTTAAGAGCCACTGCTCCTCAGATAATGCTTTGATATTGATGGATTTTGACTTCGTTTCTCTCGTTTTCTAGTTGAAGAAATTTTACCGAGAAATTCCCAATCAGGGATAGACCAATGTCTGCTGCCTCTAATGTCCACTTTCTCGGTGTTGAAGCATACAGAAAAATATTGCAGATGTGTGTGGAAAGTATATCGAGTCAGGGAATCAGCAGTTACAATGCAACATCAGAGGAAGCCACTCTAATGCTTAAATGGGAGCTGGGACACGGGTGCAGGCTGAACACAGAACTCAGGATTCCTGCCTGTGAGCAGCTACCCAACACCCTGCCTTCGGGTCATATTTATTAGTGGGTGTTTGTTGGGAAAGGTGAAGGTTCCACGCGGGGAAGCAAGCGGCCGACTCCATGTGGGTGATACAGCAAGCTCCATCTTTATTGTCCGGCAGGCTCTTTTTTATACAGTGCAGAAGCAGGCGTACAATTATCCATCACTTTTAATTGGCTAGGCTCTAAAGATAGCATTCAGGTACTACCCTCACTCACAGCTGCAGCTGTGAGGCTTATCTCCTGCTTTCCCAGGCTTGAGTGCATTCCTAGCTGTTTGTCTCCAACCTGTTTGTTTCACCCTCAAGGACAAGTTACCCCTGCCATCTGCCCAGCTGAGCCACTCCCTATCTATATATAAGTTACTATCTCCAGAGCCTTGCTTGTACACACTGCATTCCCAGGTGTGTTCCCAGGACTGTGTCTGTACGTTCCCAGGGGACTGCGGCCTAGCTCTTTTTGGCCTTCCCCAGGATTATATCCCTGCTCTCTTAGCCATTCTCCAACAGGTGTTAAATGATGGTAAGGCAGGAAGAGCTACCTTTGCCTTTCTTGGCACCCATAAAGGCTCAGCAGCAGCACTCATCTGTATTAACGGCCAATACAAAACCTGCTGGATTACCCAGTGGCTTTGGATCAGACCCTGGTATTAAAAGTGCTTTATATTTTGGAAATCGCCAGTTAATAAATAAGGGCCTAGCAGATGCTACAAGAAAACAAAGCAGTATAGTTCCTGGGATTTATTGACCAATAAAACTTGTTGTTATTGTGAACTGCAAATGGTTTCCTCTGTGCAGCTCTTTACATCAGGTTTTAACAGCTCCTACAGAGAAGAAATCCTTTTTCATTACATTATTAGTGTACCTGGGCCCAGATAAGTGGACAGAGAAATGTGGCACAATCCGGGAACATTTAAAACAATAACCCCCAGAGAGCAAAAGAATGTGCACGAGGATGTGCAAAGAGCCAGAATACTGCCAGCAGTCTGATCAGGAAAGAAACTTTAGCACTCCTTACGGAAACAATCCTCAAAAGCTTTTTCAGCCTTCTCTTCGGCTGCTAGTGATTAAGCCAACCAGGCTGGTGGGAGGTGAGGTGGGGGATACAGCACGACTCAAAGCCGGCGTGTTCCTGCTCTGTGAGGCAGTGCTTAGACCTCTAGTGTTTGTCATTCTTCCTGAGATAAGATATAATTTCTCTTGAAGGAATGTAGAGCTGAGTAACTTAAATGACGCCAAACTTCAAAGATTTAAAATGTGAAGCAGGATTGAGAAATGTTAATGCACAACCAGTCTGATAAAATAAAGATGATAAATTTGTCTTCAGATTGCAAGAGATTTAGGAAGTAGAATTACATCTCTCAGTCATTTTTCCAACTTTGCTTTTCTCGTTCCTTTTATTATTCCATTAAATAATCCTGCTCTGGGCAAATGGCACAGTGGCAAAAATCCTGGAGGGATGCTCTCGTGCAGTAAATTGTATCCAAAACAGTCATCATGCATGCACGGGCATTTTTGATGTGCAAAATATTCTGCCCCAAAATTGGGATTAAAAAGCAAAATTGTGTTCCCAGGAGAGGAAAACTGAAACATTGTTTCAGTTATTTCACAAATATATCAGGTTGTTTTGTCTTTTAAATGTTTCACCCATATGATATTTGTATTTCAAACCACAGTGCATTTTGTTTTCATTAGAAAAAGTTGACACATCAGCAGCTTGAAATCATTTTTTCAGTATTTTTCCTGAAGCAAGAAGTTCACAAAAGCTGTTTTTTTCTAAGCGCTAACATTTTCCAAAGCAGAAAAAAAATCTCCAAAGGTCTATTTCAGTACCATCCTCTGCAGCCTGACAGAGCTTGATCCAAAGGCCACTGAAGTTAATGAAATGACTTTTGTTGTTTTCAGTAGGCTGTGGGTCAAGCTGGTCAATGACCAGAAAGGGACTGAAAGTCCTAATGTAGTAACCTACACTGAGCACTGACTATTAGCCAGAAAGGAGTAGAGAAGCTCTATAACTCAGAACATCACTGAGCTGTTAGGACAGTGGAAAAGCTGGTTTGCAAACTTGAAGCAGGATGGTGGAGTTCAGCAATTGCTTCTGTCAGAGCTGCCTCCTGAACAGTGTCCAGTTCTGGGCCTCTTGTGGCAAGAAAGACATTGAGGTGCTGGAGGGTGTCCAGAAAAGGGAACGGAGCTGGGGAAGGGTCTGGAGCACAAGAAATGGCTGAGGGAGCTGGAGGGGCTCAGCCTGGAGAAAAGGAGGCTCAAGGGAGACTTTATCACTCTCTACAACTACCTAAAAGGAGAGTGCAGCCAGGTGGTGGTCAGGCTCCTCTCCCAGGTAGCAAAAGATAGAACAAGAGAAAATGGCCTCAGTCTGTGCCAGGGGAGGTTCAGGTTGGACATCAGGAGGAATTTCTTCACAGGAAGGGGTGTCAGGCACTGGAAGGGGCTGTCCATGGAAGTGTTCAAGGAACAACTGGATTTGGCACTTAGTGCTTGGGTCTAGTTGACCAGATGGTGATGGGTCACAGGTTGGACTTGATGGTCTTGGAGGTCTCTTCCAACCTAAATTATATGAGTCTATGATTCTGACCTCCATATTCCCATCTAACAGAACCCATATAAGAAGAGAAGCATTGCAATTCCCCTGACTTTCAGGAGCAGAGACTCACAGCCTCCAGGTCGAATATCACTGTGCTGCTGATTGGTACCCAAGCATAGAAAGGCTGAGGGAGGGAGAGAGGGGGCCTAAAGGATGAGAGTTAAGATTAGAATATATGTGAATGAGAAGACCTAGAAATCCTGAATAATTAAACACTTAGCATCTCTTAAGTGATGCTTTTACATTATGGCATGGAAATGTTTTGAGACAATTTGTCTCCTCATACCTTTTAACACAGGAAACGCTCAGAGCAAGCAGTAGCTAAACGTCTGGTTTCACACCCCTGCATGTCCTGAAACAAAAGTTGCACTGAAGAAGCTCAAAAAATACCCAACTCCAATGAGCCCAGAACCATGGCTGTGTGCAAATTCACTAGGAAATATTCAGTGTCTGGGCAAACCACCTGGCTTACAATTTTGTCACAAGTCTGACACTTAGAACAGACCTCTCATTGAAGCTTAGATCAGTGTCCAAGTTTGCATAGAAACCAAATAAAATCAGGAGAGATTACTGTGGTGATTTGGGGGGCTTTGTGCTTTGTAATTCCAGGTATTAGACTGTCAGCTTGTAGAAAATTGTATAGCTCAGCTTCACTGGGCTTGGTGAAATGATACTAATTTGCACTAGGTGAAAACCAGGCCTGAAATGTATAAGCCTACATGAGCAAAAACAAAAAGGTTTTATAGCCCAGAGTTTGCAAAACAAAGCAAAGACCTCCTGCCCTGCACAAGGAACTTTGGATTTGAATTATCACATGCAAAGTAAATACACTTGACTGCACAGCAACTGAAGCCTGCAATTTTGGCTTGCCAAACTCAGAAGGCTGTGAAAAGCATCACTTCTAATAATCCTTAGAATAGGTCCAACTCATATTTAGAATAAAACTAGCACTGGAAGAAAGGCAAGCAAAACCTGGCTGTGGCTCATTCATTATTTGTATCCATAGAATTATTAAAGCATAAAAAAAAGAAAAAACCCAAAAATATTCAGCCATCACCAGACCAACGTGGAATTGTTATCATCTTACTAGAGGCCAATACCTCAAGAATAGCAGGATTTAGGGAATAATGAGGGCTTTTTGAAATTGAAAATTGCATCTCTGTAAGCAGACGGTTTTCAAGCCAATGAACAAAGGCAGCTGGAGGATGTTACAGAACTGTACAGTCGTGGCTGCAGTGCACAGGCTGAACAAAGCACAAAACAACAAACCAAAAGATGATAGCCAAATTAGCATATGTGAGGGCCAGGTACATCTAGCTGGTGCCTAGGCACAGGGGCAGAAAAAGGCACAAAGATATTTCATCCGTTTTATTCTCTGCATCTTCCGAATCCCATTGACTTAAGATGCTTTATTGCCAATGTCCTTTGATGTGCTGTTTTCCAAAGAGAGAGAGAGACAGAGGATCTTCCCAGTCACAAAAACCAAAACTCAGCTGTGTCACCCTCAGTGGGAAATTGTTGTGCCCACTTTACCCCCGTGTGCTCAGTCAGAGGAGATGCCCTGCCTCTCTCAGAGCATCTCTCTAGCTGATAGTGTTCTATGTTGTCCCTGGCACAAACTTCACTCCTTATGGCACAGCATGATTTAAACTGAGAATTTCAGAAGATATGACGGAAATGCACTCTGCTGACTTGCCATGTTAGTCAAATTGATGCACAAGAGACGCACGGTCACAAACTGCACGAGATGATTTTCGTGCAAGTCCCTGCATGGGAAAACACTGTATTATGAAAATCCAAGCCCTGGGTGGCAGGTTCTCAAAGGCCTGTGCAACAAGGGAAAGGCATAAAAAACGCATGTAGTAAGCACTGTGTATATTGGGATAAAATGCCAAATACACAGGCCTTTTGAAAACCTGGTTTCATGTGTCAAAATTCAGTCTCTTTTAATCTACCTTTAAAAAACAGTTGGATTCCTAAAATGAGACTCAGAAGCCTGTGATTTCTGGCTGGAGAGGCAGCAGCATTCTCCCAGCAATTGAGTCAATTCTTGTTAAGAGTCATGACTGTTTGCATAAATAGAAATGACAGTTTATAGGTAAATCCTACCCAGTGTGGAGTCCATTCATTTTAAATGTTATGCTCAAAAGGCCACAGCAGCATAATAATGTGAAGGCAGGCATGAAGCCTCCAATAAAACTGCCCCCACTGGGTCAGTGCCATTGCATAGTGTGCTCTGGGTAGTTACAGAATGATTATACACTGGGTGGTCAATCAGAGCTCTCTCTGTCTGTCATAAATATTAGACCTAAAGGCCATAGGTGTGAGTTTTACTGGGCTGTTTCTGGTCTCCACTCTCACAGGATATAATACCTATGTACCTGGATAAGGAATTTGTTCTCATTCATTCAAGCATTTCTTAAAGTGACTGTTCTGCACACAGCATCTCATATGTTAGTTTATTAAGGATACTCCCCTGATGCTCATACCTCCTGGCAGAACTGTACTGTCATTTTGTTCTTCTCTCCTGTGGTCATGGAGACAATGAAATAGGAAGTCTGCTGCTTATATTTTTCCACTTACACTGTCTTATCAGTTGATGGCAGATGGTTTGGGGGAATCTTAGGGAGAAAAGAGTTACTGCTAATGCCACCACCGTATCTTGAACTTTAGTCTTTCCCACTGCATGTTATTTATTAGAAAAACATGGACACCAGAGCAACAGAGCAGCCTGTCTGAACAGCGAGAGCAGCTCCTCTCACCAAGGGAGACAAACTACAAATAACTTCTGTATATCAGATGGGAAAAAACAACAACAACCACCACCAGGCAACCCATAAACACTCCATTATAGTAGTTCTGCTAATCATAGAGTCATTAAGTTTGGAAAAGACCTTTAAGATCATTGAGTCCAACCATTAACCTAGCACCACTAGACCATGTCCCCAGGAGCCACATCCACATTTCCTTTTGAACCCTTCAGGGATGGTGATTCCACCACTTCCCTGGGCAGCCTGCTCCAAATGTCAGGGCTTAAATGCTTTGTGGTACAGAAAATATAACAACAAATTTCTATATAAAATAATGGTTTTAAAGAAAGGAGTCAAAAAAACATTTCTCCAAAAATCCAAAAAAGGAACAAGAACAGTTGTTGGATAAGTAACCAAGGGAAGCAGAGCGATGCATGGAGTTTCTACAGAACAGTCAAGATTCCTAAGGGTGAAACAACACAAAGAGGCATAATTAACACAAAAGATGCAAAGATGGCCAGTACAGAGAACCATGAGCAAACACCAACCTATGCTAGTCCACCTACTGCTTTGCCTCCACAGCAGAGCAGAGCACTGAGTCTACCTTGAGCCTTGGAAACCACTCAGCTGTGCTAGTGCAGAGCTCCCACGGACGGATTAAGAATCAAGCACCAGATGTATTGAACACCACAGGTATGGCATCGGATGGATGCTGCTGCACTATGCCAGGGCACGAGCTGTACTACCTACCTCTGCTGAAGTGCACTGCCATGCAGGCACACCAGTTCAGCTCCAGGCAGGGGATTAGGGTAATGCAGCTCTGCAGTTTCTGGACAAGTCTTGGTTTTTCCTTTGTGGGTAGCTGGGGTTTTTTGGATGGCTGGCTTTTTGACACACAGGAACATCTTAAGCAAAACCCATTAATGGCAAGGAACTGCCTCAAACAATGTATCTCATCTTTGCTACAAAAGCTTCTCAACTTAATTACAGTATTTTTGTGTTCCCTTGTGATTTAAATCCCATCTTAATGGTTTAGGAACTGTGCTGAAGGCTTCACAAACCTAGGGGTTTTGCATAATTCTTGAGCATGTTTAAACCACATCTCTAAAGCAAGCAAAGTCCTATTTAAATATGTAGGAGCACAGTTGAATTGCACTGGTGTCCCAGCAGAGAACTTGAAAGAGACACAAACACTATTCCCATTAAGCTATAGAACTCTGCCATGTATCCAGTCTTATTTTATGAACTCAGACTGCTCCTCCTGAATTATTTTAGCCCAGACAAAACCAACACAATTCACCATAACAACTCATGGTTTCATATGTGCAGAAGACATGCTACTTTTGGCATTGCTCTGCATTATGTAGGACTTTGAATTATTTCCTACAGAGCTTGGGGGAATTCGTACTGACTGGAGTTAAATGAACTGCAGTAGCTTCTGCCCTAAGCAGAAATTGGTTGTGTAGGAAAATAATGACTTTTAGTTTGTAAATTCTCTGGGCCAGACACTGCCAAACCCTGTAGTTTGTGTTTGAGGCAGGACTGGATTCAGTAAGGTTTGGATGCACTGCCCACAGAACACGTCTGGGCAATCCAAGCCATTTTCTAAGGATCACTGGAGGGCTGCAGGGATTCTTCACAGTGTTGTGGCAAGACACCAGCACCAATCCTATATGCTCATTTTTCTATTTGAGAACTGCAGCTGAGTTTTCCCTGTGACATTCAGGAAACAAATCATAGCCTGTTTGGTTTTGTACTGGAACAAAAGTCTCTTTTTACATAGAACTAGCCAGTTGCCAATTTTAGCTAGAGGCTCAAAGGACATTTTTTACATGACCAGGAAGAAATTATTTCAGTCAGCTTTTTCATGACATTGTGAAACATGCATCATTAATATTTAATATGAATAAAAATATAGTATTTTATACCAAAAATTCACATATGCAAATTAGCACTAAAGGAGACTCTTCTGCCTTCTGAAGGATTTTGAAAATGCACTATTAGAGTACAAGTCACTTTTGCTAAGGGTCTGAAAATTGGAAGTAAATACTTATTGCAGAATACTAATAATCTGTTTATACATAGTAAATGTTTCAAAGAACTGTCAGAGTCTTTTCCTTCTCTCCAGAAAAGGCATTTTCTATTCATAAATAAAAATGCAAGAGATATTACCAAAAATTGGCTGTGCATTGCTATGACTTAATGTTAGGCATATTACTGTTGGAAATGGGAGAAATCTTGCATTCCTTCCCAAGGAAAAAAATCTCACAGAAGTGAAAATGTGCCCATTTAGCAGATCTTCAGATTTCTCTTCCAAATTTCAGTATTCTGGGATTTTGTGAATATGAGGAAAAGAGACCCTTTTCTATATTGTTAGGAAACCCAAGATATTAATTCAATTCCACATGTTCATAATGTTTGGTAGTTTTTTCATCATCTCAAATCAGAATAAAAACAAAGCTATGAAAGATTTCATTTGGATCAGAATGTTTCAGACTAACAAAATCTGCTGCATTGTACTCTCACAGAACACAATCTGTTGACTTTACTAAATATTTCAATACACTCTCACTGAAACCCCTGGGAAAGTAGCATGTCCCATGCAACATTTTGATTTTTTATCTTCCTGCATAAACCATTCCATTGGAAATTTTCCACCCCTACAGCTTGCAAGGAGTTTTGTTGAGGCATACATTTAGTGCAGGTAGCTTGATTTGCACTTTGGTGCAAGTGTGCCTGTCAGAGTGTTTCCTGGATGGTCAGACAGGGAAGTTTCTTTAATAGTTTTCATTTGTTTTCTCTTTTTGCCCTTGATATATTTTTGGGGTTTTTTTTGTGTCTTGGAGATCCTCACACTCTTCTTCTTTCAAAGGGAAACAATAAAAGAGGGAAGAAACTGCTAGCAGAAGCAAAAGGAAATGTGTAGTGGAGCACATAGCACAGGTCTGCCAGGTAAGTATTCTTTCTTACCTAAGTATTCTTTGCAGCCTTCAGTGCCCAGGGAAAGAACCCTGGACCAAATCTGCAGCATTTCTGAGGTCTGACTGCAGCACTATGACAGAAAGGTTCATTGCATGCTGCCAATTTAGGGGCCATGATAATTACCTGAACCAGAGACTCTGAAGGATAGCTTCTGTGTAATGGAATTCGATAATACATGCTGTTCCTTTCTTAGCATGGGATGCAGAATTATCCTAGAACTGTCAGAGCAGTGGGAACAGCTCCATGAATCCTTCATTCCACATGTGAATCAGCCATGTCACCATGCAGAGAAATGCCCATTCAATGCAGACTTTCCTTTTGTGTTACAGTATTTCTTGCTAAAATATCCTGCAGCAAAGCTTGAGTTTGTCTTTCTCAATTATCACAGACTACTGCATGCAATAATCCTTTTAAACATTCTTTTAATTAGGTTGTAAAATATGACCAGTTCCTTTCCAAATGTGTATTTATCCAATTAAGAAATAGATAACTACCAGTATTTATCATTAATTACTATTTCCCAGATACAAGGTAGGCATTTGCATTTTATTACCTGCCATCAATAAGTCAAGAAAATGCAGAGTCAAGTTCATATCCTGCAATTACTGAAGTTGCACCTAGTCTAGTGTGCCTCGTGCTAGGCACCCACGATTAAATAAATGGATGTTAAATGATAGTAGGTGAGAGTGTGACAAGTTCTCCAGCACAAGTAGATTGCCACCTGTCACAGGGAAATACCAGCAAATGCATCATACTCGCTGTTACTGTGACACTGGGGACTATGTACAGCCGTGCTCCTTTCCACTTCCATCTGTATCTACAGGGAGATCTCAGACTTCTAAGATCCTACTTAGACTAGAGCTAGATATAGACATTTTCCACAGAACAATGTCAGCTAGGAGTATTTTTGTAGCAGCAAAAGCCCTGGGGTAGACACAGTCACACTGAGAAAAACCAGCTTATTTCATCCAGGGAAGTGGCATAAGCAATTCTGACACAGACACTCTTTTACTGTTAAAAGTTGCACCTGGACCAGGAGCATTTGCAAGCAGAGTAGCCTGTCTGTTTGGTGAATGGCTAAAAGACTGGGATGCAGTGGATTCTGTCTGCTGGTTTAATCATCAATTTTCCCAGTAAAGACCAGGTACTGACAGAGGACATGATAAGAGCACTGATTTACTGCTCTCCTCTACAGCTCTACCAATATATATCGCAGCAAACCTTTGTTATAGGGCCTAGCCCAAAGGCCTAAATAAACTGTGTTACTAAGTTAAGGCTTTATCTACACACGACAGTTCAATTTCTTTAATTATACCATAAACTGCATTGATAAAAATGTTCCTTGGCTGCTTTAATATACTCTCAAATATTTAACATGCTCAGCTGGTCTGAGGCACCTTCACAGTGCTATAACTAAAAACATACTGAATGAAAACCTATATGATTGCATTATATAAGGGGACCACACTAAACAAAGATCTTGAAGAGAAAGTATAATGGCTAAAACAAACAGGGAAAATAAATTCTCCTGCAGAAGAGAGTGCAAGGAGACAGGAATTAATTTTTGATATCCAAGACAGAGTGACAGGTAGGAGACCAGGTACTACAGCACAGAGAATCTAACCTAGTTTTTCCTGCCTAAACAACAGAGCACCACGTGCAAAGCATTCTAAAAGACAGACAAACCCACAAAAGCACTGGAGAATTTTCATCTTGGTCCTTGGAAAGCTGAGAAACCATCCAGCAGTATGCTTTTTAGGCTTTTTTGGGCTCAGATCCTAGGCAGCAATAGTCAGAGCTGTCTGAAACTCAGCTCGTTCACAGAGACAGACAAGAAGAGAAAAGAGGACTGGCAGGGTAAACTGGCTGCTGTAGGTGGCAAGATAATATAGTAAAAGATGGAATATGTAACATAACTGTTCTCTCACTGTAATTTAGCCAAACAGGCTATGCAACTTACTTGAGAACTCAGTCAAGTGCCAGATGACAATAAAAAATTTGTAATCCAGCCATATAAAGTCTTTTTTTCTCTTTTCAAATTTTTAATTAGAAGTACTCCACTTTGAGACATTGGTTTATCAACCTCTTTCAGAAAAAATACAGTCAAAACTGCAGGGCAAACAGACTGTCGGGAAGCCTGAGATCATATATGTTAGTCTGGACACAGTCCTATTGCTAAGGGAAAAAAAATCACATGATTTCCCTCTGAGACTTAGTATTTGGTATGCATGGAATCAAGGGAATCAGAAATGGGACCAAACACTGAACCTACTTCCTAATTATGACATTTGATATACCATAATCAAAATTAAATTAATAAAAACAGTGGTATTAAGGCTATTTACCACAAACTTTAATAATGGACAAAAGGGACTCTAAAAAGGAGGAATTTAGTTGATGTAAGTGTTCTGGTTTATACTGGATAACAGCCTAGAAGTATATAAAACATAGTAGATAATTCTGTGACCCAAAAACTTCAAGCTGGAATATGTACAGACCAAAATGTCCTGGTATGAGAAAGAGAGTGCATAGCTCAGCTTAAACAACTCTGTGACTTAGAGATTCATTTCTGCCTGTGTTTTTGGAACCCCCAATTAATTGAGCACAGTACATGTACACTTAGCATGCAGAGGCTGTGCTTCCTGATGAAGGGAGCCACTGAGCAGCCAGAACTGAAAAACCAGAAGGACTCATTAAAACCCTTACTATACTGTTTATTGGCCAAAGAACTGAAAAATGTTGCTGCGCTGGTTTTCAGTGTTTCATTCATTATAATAGATTCAAATGCTCCATACTACTGACTAGCCTAATATCCTTTGACTTTCTGACTGCACAGTGGTCCTGTTTCAAAAAGAATATTTTACATTCTGGTGGTTAGTTTCTCCAGGGTATCTGCTCCTTCCTTTCCTCTTTCATTCCCTCCTTCCCCCATCTCCCTATTGCAACATTTCCCTGATGCTCTTGAGTGCACAACTAAGTCCTTAGACCTTGGAGCTAGATCTTCAAAGAGTAGGAGAAGGGGATGGAAAGAGTGCAGAAGAGAAGCAGGATGAGGATTACACCCCACTCATCTCTTTCTGCTCATTTTCAGAGCTTTCCCTTGTGTCAGTGTGCTGCATGTCAGAAACACATATCCAGACATCAAACCTTCATCTCCTGATACAGAATTTAATCACCTGAATTCAGCTATGAATTCTACTCCTTAGTTATAGGTGATCTAGCCTGTGCATCACAGTGAAGTCTCTTTTTTTGTTCAGACCACTGTGGCCTAAACAGTGCCGTGGGGTCTGTCTTTCATCAGTTTCACACAACCCTCAGGTGGTCTGGCATATGGTTGATAATGTTCCTAATGTCAACAAAATAAAAAAAAGTAGAAATAAAGGCCTCTAAAGATTTAGACCTTGGAATACTGAATGGTGAATGGAGCCTATTAAAACCCAGTAACTTGAACACTGTGAGTCTCAGTGCCACATTCCACCACAGGTACCACTCCCTACCTCACCAGCTACCAGAGACATGCAAACAGAAATTGGGAATGACTGCAAAGTCCTTGGGTAAGCCTCACAGCAAACTGCAAGTGTATGTGCTCTGTGGAGATACTTATTTTCTCTTTCTTCACATTTTTTAAGAAGAAAACTACAGCTGTTAAAATTTGTCTTTTTTGTATCTGAGGTACAAAAAGGTATCAGTAGCCTTCTTCCTTTAATTACATTTTCAATATTATTTTTTAACTCTTATGGCTGCATCCAGTGACAGTTTCCATGAAGAAATTATGGTGCAGACTGAGATCCTGGCACATCTCTGATAGGACTAGTGGTGACCAACTTACTCTATAAGCAAAATACTTGCAGGGTTTTCTGTCCTCAAGTTTATTCCCCAACCACTGCTATGCATTTGACTTTCCACACTGAATTTCGTTCTATTCCAATTTGAGCTAAGACTCCAAGTTTCAATGGCCCTATCAGAACTTACTATCAATGAAGTAAAAATCTACAAGAAGAGTGGGTGCAGCAGCAAGAGTTAGACAGAGGAAAGCATGTAAGAGTTTTCCTGTACACAGCCAGCCAAGAACTGAGGACCATACCCTACCTGCCAAGTAAGAAACAGGTGAGGTCTGTTTGTACCCAGATGAGAAGTCTCTGATAATGCAGTGTGAGGTTCTGAGCAGCACAATGCTGCTGGTACATGAAATGGTGCTCTTCCTTTTCATGCATCTCTGAATCAGTGTTACATGGCTCTTAACACAGGTATCAGAAACAAAGTGGTTTAGTGAAGTTTTGGCTGAGAGCCAAAAACTTCTAAGTGCTATTCTTAGGAATGCATAATAGCAATGTGTGCTTTTAGGCAAATCACTAATCCAAACCACATCACTCTCCTTATTTGCAAAACTGGGAAATAAAAACACCTCCGGATTTCTGCAGTTCTTTGAAATCCATTTCTTGAAAGGTTCATAAGAGCATTTGATATTAATGATTATTATTGTTAGTTAATTCGTAGGAAAACTGACAACAGCCACTAGTTAATATTTAAAAGGCAGTATGAATTGTGTTTATCTCCAGGGTATGAGTTAAAGGGTGTCTTTGACCTCCTGTCATCACTTATTATGGAGGAGAATATTTCAAATAATACGTGGCAGATAATAGTTCTGTCTTGGCCATTTTCCCGTATAAGCACTTGCATTTTGCTCCCTAAAAATTCAGTGAATTCTATTAGTCTTCAGTACATGCTCCATATTATTGTGGGATGCTTTTGAAAAATACAATTCCTATGCTTGATATCTGTTATTTACATTTGACAGTGGTGTACGGTCAAGTTCTGCTCTTGGTGCCTATACAACTCCAGGAACATGCACATGAAAAGCAGTGGAGTTTCCTGGTTACAAGTCATGATTTGTTAAACTGAAACTGAAGTCTATCATCTTCTCAGATGGGCAAACAAGCATAAAAGGGAGAAGGGAGCACAGGGTGGCCATACAGTACCTTTAGCTTATGACAACAGTCATACATTAAGCACACGGGTTTTTATGAGTACCCCACATGGGTGATGGGTGCTCCTTCTGTAGCTTTTCATTCTGGCTCATTGTGACTAACTTACAGACATTTGTTTTATAGAATAGAATCATTAAGGTTGGAAAAGTCCTCCAAGACCAAGTCCAACCATCAACCCAGCACTACCACCAAATTCACTACTAAATCATGTCCTCCAGCACCACATACACCTGTTTTTTGAACACTTCCAAGGACGGTGACTCCTCCACCTTCCTGGGCAGCCCATTCCAAAGCTTGACACCCCCTTCCATGAAGAGATTTTCCTTAATAGCCAATCTAAACCTCCCCAGTTACTTGTTACCTGGGAGGAGAGCACAACCCCTACCTGGCTTCAATCTCCTTTCAGGCAGTTGTAGAGAGTGAGAAGGTCTCCTCTGAGCCTCCTTTTCTCCAGTCTGAGTCCCCCCACCAGCTCCCTCAGCTGCACCTCATCAGACTTGTGGTCCATACCCTTCCCCAGCTCCACTGTCCCTCAATGTCATTCTTGTTCTGAGGGGCCCAAAACTGACCCCAGGATTGGAGATGCTTCACCAGTGCCAGCACAGGGGGACAGTCCCTACTTATGCTGACAACACTATGGCTAATACAGGCCAGGAGATGTCATTGGCCTTCTTGTCCACCTGTGCACACCTGGGCTCATGTTCTGCTGCTGCAGATCAGTACCCCCAGGGCCATTTCCACCAGGCAGCTTTTCAGCCACTCTGTGCCCAGCCTGTAGTTAAGTACTGGATCAGTCTCACTACACACCAAGAACCAACCTTGTTAAGCTAATCTGAACATGCTGACAGTTTACCTTACATTGGCAGGGTCAACAGGCAGTACTTGTGTGACTAACATTATATAATGACTCTTCTTAAAAAATAACTATTGACTGACCACCTTTGAAAACTATGATTTTAGTGATAAGATCATATACTGCCTTTAAAAGGGAATGTTCAGAGATAAGCAGGATTTACCTGCTCATTTCCCCTTTCCATGGTGGAGGATGCAAGGGAAGCAATATGAGCTGCACAGAGATGTGTTTTATCACACAGGAAGCCATCAAGAAACTCTTCTAGAAGAAGAGACCATATGCGAACTACGACAGCATGATATATGAGTCACATTGCTGAAATCAACTCTTGGATTCAACAGTGCCATTTGAAGGGACAAAACCATTATTTTCTTTAGCCATTCAAGCAGGGGAAACACACTAACTCAACTGCCAGCACAGCTACCAGAAGAAAATTGTGTATTCCTTTTAGTATTCAAGACATTGCTCTATTGCCTTATTCATATGAAATTCAGCATCTCTTTTGAAAACAGCAAAACAATGACTTTGTCTCCATTTTAATTTGGAAGGAGTCCAAATTAAGCTATTATGAGAGATAAATGATATAATGAGAGCTGCATGCAATTTACTGTAAAAAAATGAACAAGCAAAATGACCTCTCAAATGTTTGCATTTTTCTTTTTTGAACTTACTGAAATTTTAATGTTCTAGGTAGTGAAGTCAAGTTTCATATTCAGCTTTCCTGTTAATGTCAACATGCACATGACAGGTTCCAACTAAGCAGAAAAATAGGACATTAGGATGCCAACCTAGCGTTCCATTATTATCAAGTATAAATGAACTCAAGTTACACAGAGGTTCTATATTAACTGTTTCCAGAATATGCTTCTATGTACAATACTGTCTCACAGGAATGTGTCTGTCTGGCAAATATTAGATGTTCTGGCAGTGGAAAAAAAGAGGTCTGAGCGCCTTTGCTGTTTCAGAATAATAATTGTGATACTGTAATTATGAACAAAAATATACTGGAGGTACTGGGGAAATATGGGATCCCAGACCCCACGATCACAAACCGTCTGAGCAGTAAAGTCCTCGAGCTCACAGCAAAGGTCATCTTCAGTTTTGCAGCTTCAGGCTTTTAATCCCAAGTAAGCCAATCAGATTCATATTAAGTGATGAACATATTATGATAATGAGCATAATTATGCTAATGAACATTCCTTTAAGGAATCTTCATTCTTGATTCATTACTCAGATCGTATCATCTGAAACCAATGGAAAATGTTTTGAAAGGCTCAATTAACCCCTTTGAGGCAATCCCAAACCTCAACAGATTATTTCAGTACCACCTTTCCCATGTATTCCCAGACTTTCACCTGTCTGTGGTCATCATTTCACTGGGAGTTCTCACATTTCCTTTTTCTTTTTATTTTTTCTTTTGACAGGGGCTTCAATCATGACTGAAAAAAAAAAAACCAACAGAAAACCAAAAACTCAAAACAAACCAACCACTCACAGAAACCCCAATAATCATATTTTATTTTGGAAGCCCTCTGTTGTCGTGGTTTAACCCCAGGCAGCAGCCAAGAACCACACAGCCTCTCACTCACTCCCCCACCAACGGGA
>NW_008656429.1:52364-63693 GCF_000695815.1 Acanthisitta chloris | reverse complement strand
CCCCCTTCCTCCTTCTTCCTCCCACCTTATATACTGAGCATGACGTCCTATTGCATGGAATATCCGTTTGGTCAGTTTGGGTCACCTGTCCCAGCTGTGTCTCCTCCCAATCTCCCATGCATCCCCAACTTCCTTGCCAGTGTGGCAGTACGGAAAGCAGCAAAGGCCTTGACTCTGTGTAAGCTCTGCTCAGCAATAACAAAAACATCTCTGCATTATCAACTCTGTGTTCTGCACAAAACCCAAACATAGCCCCATACTAGCCTCTGTGAAGAAAGTTAACTCTACTTCAGCTCAAACCAGCAAGAAATAATGTCTTGATTCAGTGACTGGTGATGCTGGTTCTTCAGACTATTCCAGCAGAAGCATCTCCTGAACAAGACAGGGAAAACACTAAGACAGCAGGAAAGCTGTCAGAGCCTGCTTGCAGAGGACTGGAGTAGTGTGACTATCCAGGGACTAGCCTAAGACTGGCATTCCTAGTAAAATGATCACTTGCTACAGATGGTACCTACTGTTTTTATCACACCTGCTTCACCTTCCTGAACATAATTTGACCCATTTCTATGGTTCCACTTACACTCTGGTGCATTAAGGCACACCCAGTAGCGTGCACAAACCACAGGTTTTTGAAGGCCACATGTATTTAAATATTATTCCATCTATGTGCTGCTATTAATAGCACTTTTAGCAGTGGATATAAAACATCATCTCTCCAGTAAATTCAAGGCCACATCATGTCAGCTCAGCAGCTGGCAATACAGGATTTTAAAAGATAAATCTAAGATAAACTTTTCTAATGATGAAATATAGGAATATATCTGTTGATGCTTCTGTGTTCTCCACAGTATCTCTGCTGTAAGGTTAGTTTAGTTTACATTCCATAACCAGCAGTGCCCCACCAGTGTGTTTTTAATATGCTTTATTAGCTTAATACGCCTGAACACTGCACTTGCATGGAGGAAGGCCAAGGGATTGTCAGCATGGGCTCAGCTGCAGTGAAAACAGAGCTCTGCAGGCCTGATCCCCCACTGTACGAGGGGGTGCACACATGACACCTGACTGGGCTAACAGGCCTGAGAATCCCAGAATTATTCAGACTGGAAAATACCTCCAAGGTCAGCAAGTCCAACCTTCAACTGAGTACCATCACAAAGTTCCACATCTACTCATTTTTTGAACACTTCCAGGGATGGTGACTGCACCACTTCTCTGGGCAGTCTGTGCCAATGCATAGCCACCCCTTCAGCGAAGAAAATTTTCCTAATATTCAACCTAACGTCCATTGGCACAACTTGAGGCCATCTCCCCTGTGTTCTATTGCTAATTGCCTGGGAGAGGAGGCTGACCCCTCCTGGCTCCAACCTTCCTTTCACGTAGTTGCAGAGAGCAATAAGGTCCCTCCTGAGCCTCCTTTTCTCCAGGCTAAACAACCCCAGCTCCCTCAGCCTCTCCTCATAGGACTCATATTCCAGAAGCTACAGGTCTCATTGCTCTCCTCTCACCATCCTGTCATTAGTTCACTCCATCAAAACTGAAAAATAAAACACGTGGAGCAGTCTGCAGTGACCTGTGAGATCCCTTGGAGGTCACAGCACTGACTGATTTATGATGATTGACAACTGCCAATGATTATGAAATCTGGTAGCCAGTGCAGCATGTATTACTCATGCCTGCAGAGCAGGGCACAGAGAAATCATTTTCCCTTTTAGTATTCCTAAAGGTTTACTGTTCTTAGCTTTGTTCAAAGAAACTTAAGGCCCCGGGAAAATGCTGCAGCATATATAAGCAGGGCAAACATTATGTCAAGCTGTTTTAAAAATGTCAGTCTGTTAGTTGCTGCAAGGTTCTGACTTAATATGTAAGAGAAAACGAATGAGTCTGAAAATCTGTTTAGTAGTTTAGAAAATGGGATCTGAGATTGCTTTAAACAAGGTCATAAAGACCTCTCAACCTTTCCTTTTATTTATTTTTTTTACAAATATATTGACTGGCTCGATGGTGCACTGCAGACAAATATCTACATGCTTCACATAATGAAACTGTGCTGTTACTGCATCTGGACAAACTCCCAGCGTAATTGCAACCAAAGTAAAACATCTCTGAGGCTGCGAAGAAGTGTCAAAACAAGAAATAGAACAGCACAGCCCTGAGATGTTTTCCATTTGCAGACCTTCATATAGGTGTCTGCTTTCGTCCTCTTAGTCGTATATTGCAAAGCATAATTTGATGATGGACGTGGAACTGTGTATTAGTTTTTATTTTGACAAATTCATTAAACATCACATAGCTTGAAAAATGAACCAGGAGGCACTAAGCCAGCCTGGGAAGATTGTACTTCATAAACTGAATTGCTCACATGGGCAACATTTTGGTGGAAGTTATAGATTTTCTAGCATATCCCTGATAGATAGCACTAATATAACTTCAATAAAAACTCCGGATATGTCAATATAAAATTTTTTCTAGCATAGAAAGATGTAAGATACTTCAGCTAATAAATTGGAAGACTCCCTATTCCTCATGGTACACTAACTTACACATCGGATTAGAGCAAGTATTGGAGCCATCCAAGGCACAGCAGGCAGCTTTAGGTGTGCAGCTTATAAAAGCTGCACTAAATTAAGTTATCAATGTACTAAAGGCAATAATTGCAATTTAAGACCTAGAACAACCAGTCCTGTACAATATTAACATTCTTCTATTTTCAACTCTTAGATAAGACACGATTTTTCAAAACTGACAGGTGAATGAAAAAGATAAACACTATTTGCTGCATACAATGGATGTTCTTTCTCTGTGTTCTCAACATAAGACCTTTCACTTACTTCCCTAAGATTTACTGGCTTTTTTTAAATTTCTACCACTTCCAAACTGATCTGGTATGAGCAGTGCAAACAGGTCTCTTGTTTTTAAAGAAAACAGATCAAGCTGCCAGAGCATGAGGCCAGGATGGAGTGTATATATACACACACACAGATGCATATGGGGATGCACACAAACATACAGCATTAGTTTTTGTCAAGTTTAAATTGTACACCTATTTCTGCATCTTGCAGACAATGACCTACCCCAACAGGATGCACAAAATGGGACTGGAAATAGCTGCCTGGACAACCATTTCACACATTCATTTGCCAGTGACTGTAAACAGAAAGAAGACAAGGAAGTTCACAAACATTTGAATGATGGCAGTTTTTAAAATGGAAATAAAAAGCACTTTATAGGCCCAAAACACTGCAATGCATCTGACTGAAAGAAAGCAGTGCTCATTGCTAGCTTTTGTACTCTTTAATCACAGATTTCTCTGTGTGAATATTAGCACCAGCACAGCATAAGGTATTTTTTTACCTATCACAAGCATCTTTTTTACACTTCTACCTGGTATTTGCCTCTGACACAATAAAATGATGTGAAATATTTTTTAATTTGGGTTAAAACCAGAGGAAAATACATTGTATCTCTTCAACTAGTGAAACCAATGAGTTTTCAGCTGTGCTGCGTTCAGTGAAGGAAGAGTCAACACATCAAGAAATTTGGAAGCTTGTTAAATTATTTTTATATTGACATGACTCAAAATTCAATTTCTTGACTCTCAAAACCTACACTGGATAATTTGGAAAAACTCTTTATTCTTTCAGTTAGGACAACTGATGATTTTTTTCTTCCCAAAAAAAGAGCCACCAAACTGCCCTTCTTTCTGCTGTCTAAGCCAAAGAAAAAAGCAAATTGGGTCTGTTGCTGCCCAAGTGCAAAAGAAGGGGAAGAGGGTATTATATCTACATGGTTGAATACAGTACTGGTGAATATTTCAGTAAGATTTTATCTTCTGCAAACAAATGCAAGAATTTCCATAACTAATTGATTAAATTTAGAAATGTATAATGCACTAATTCCCTTACATTTTTTCTTGCAACAAATATGTGATTAATCTGCTATCCATACTGCATATTCTTCCAGAATGACGATTTCACTTCTGAAAGTGACAAACTCATCAGCCAAAAATCAGCAGATGATACTATCACTGCACTTGTTTCCAGAGACATATCTATGGTTAGAGTAGGATTCTCATATTGTGGATCAAATCCACAATTTAAACTGAATACTGAAGTACTTATATAAATTTTCACTCTAAGAAGGTTAGACTGGAGGAAATGCCATCCTCTACAGAGATACTAATTTGCACCCTAAGTTAATGCTACAGATTCTCACCATAAATTGGAAAAGCAAAACCATTTTAATCCTAAAATCTCTAGTCCATAAAGCATGTTTTTATATGCTCTGTAGGTATCTTCTGTGTTTTCAAGAAAAAGTGTAATTTACAAGTTGAAATCTCTTCTGAAGGTGAAGTATTCATCAAAATCAGGGGACTGCAGTCAGGAATATTTAGAAGGACATTGTGGCAGCAAAGATTGCCTTGGTTTGTCCTCCTGACTGGAGAAGAAAGTCAGATCCCTCTTTGCTTATGTCAGTCCTCTCTCCAACAGCAAAGCCACTTACTGATGATCTTTTTTGCAAGCCATAATGTACTGGAATACGAAATCAGATCAGTAGAAGTTAATAAAATTTAAAATGCTTAGAGATTTGAGTAGGCAGAGAAAAGCTTTTCAGGTTCCTGAATCTCCTTTCCTTACTGTCCCACCACAGTAGATCATCCCCCACCTATTCAGAGGAAGCAATCATGGCAGGTGAACAGGCTGTGTGGATGACCTGAACCTTGTCCACAACAGATGAGAAAATATGACATATTGCTTAAATGTCTGAAAGATTTTTAAGGCTAGTGGAGAGGAAATATCAATGACAGTGGGGAAATTGAAGGCTGTGTAGGAGGTAGGTCTAAGAGATCATAAACCCACCAAGAGCAGGGCTTACTGTGGAGACATACTGGAAATGGCATTCCATAAGAACTACAACTTAAAACAAGATATATGTTTTATATTTAACATATGTGTGTGTGTGTACACTACACATATGTAGCTCATATCCCCAGGGATGACAGGAAAAGGAGGCACTCCTGTATGTGAGCATATGCAGGCTGGCAAGGCTGGATCTGACACAACACACAGGAGTTTCTGAGGTACCTCTTAGTAGGCCAAAACTTTGCCTCTTAAAATGTGAAGGAAGTTGGCACCAGTTTAAAATTTAATTTCAAATTGATTCAAAAATAGTCCAATTCAGCCTTTAAGAGCAGTACTCCCAAATTAAATCTATTGGACTGCCTGGCAAAGGCATATTATGATTGAATATATTTCCTAGCTTAAAACTTATACAAATTATTTTGGACACTGCAACTGTTAAAAATTTATGCAGACATAGAAAAGGAATAATGTTGTTGAATGTTTAATGCTATTCATTTCCCAGCACTGCCTAGGAGTAAACAGGAATGACACATTCCTTTGTGATGATGGGCTGTGAGTAAGATCAGGCAGCTTCTTCACTCCCATCTCTCTGTTCTGGGGGCTCCTCTCATAACCCTTCGCATCTGCCTGAGTCTTGCTGCCTGCTAGCATATGGTGCACTTGTGTAGGAATGGACTTGTGTAAAACAAGAATAAAGTGGGGTTTATTTGATGCACTTCCTTTAGCAGAAGTGGAAGCTGTATTGTACTAGACAG
This sequence comes from Acanthisitta chloris, assembly GCF_000695815.1. NCBI lineage: Eukaryota > Metazoa > Chordata > Aves > Passeriformes > Acanthisittidae > Acanthisitta > Acanthisitta chloris. The sequence continues at coordinate 58,079 of NW_008656429.1, read as the reverse complement.
ACAACAATCTCTAAACACACTAATTGCCTTATAGTTCTTCCTTCTTGATTTTGACTGTTGCTGTGATTTCTTTCTTATCACATCTTCTGGTCTCATCACAATAAAAATATCTAAGAACAAAGCATATAAAAGGGAGATTTCAGTTTTCATCTGTACAGAAATGTAATATTTGGGCTGTGTGAATAGCATACTTGGATTGATTTACCAGTGAATCTTTACTTACACAGTATGTGATTGGTTTAGATTAGATATACAGAAGAAATCCTTCCCTGTGAGGTGCTGAGGCACTGGCACAGGTTGCCCAGAGAAGCTGTGGCTGCTCCATCCCTGGGAGTGTTCCAGGCCAGGTTGGATGGGGCTTGGAGCAACTTGAAGTTGACCCTGGTCACAGCAGGGAGTGAGACTAGATGAACTTTAAGGTCCCTTCCCACCCAGGTTGTTCTATTATTCTATGATTGCTATTTGATTTTCAAATCCAATGCAAAATAGATATGGTTCTTAAACTTAACCACATTGTTACCTATTTGAGATTTATAGCAAAACAAAGCGGAATATATGAATAGAGCCTCTACTGATGTGCTTTAAAGTTTGCTCAAGCATTCTTCAAAATGATGGTCAACATGTTGATTCTGACTAAACGAAGCTGAAAATTAGATTTTCTCAATATATCACATCAGCATACACATCTGCTGATCAGTGTTAATTAGTCTTATATTTCCCAATTTGTAATCTGTGTATGTTTTATGGCGATGCAAGTAGTAACACATTAACATATATAATGTCTCTTTGGAAAGCTTCTGCTGAGCAAGTGACCAATAAATTGTTGCTAATGTAAACATTAATCAAATTGAATGCCAGTATGGAAAAGTTATCAAGTTTAGAGGGAAAATTACCTTTCTACTGTGTATCTTAGTGTGGAACTATAGTTAAATAAGACCATGATGTTTTCTGAATATTCAGTGGCAAAATATATACTTGGTTTAGCATATTTTATGCCACGTTGAAGAGCTAATCACTTCCCCATTAGTGTGAACGCATGCCAGTCAGGCTACCATTGTCAATTAAATTTCAGTCCACTGGATGAAGGAACCAAAAAAAAGAGAAATAGGAAAAAACATATAAATTAGTATGAAATTATTTATCTGATAAAGAAGAGGACAGCATATAATGCCACAAAGTGTTGAACATTTCACAGAAATGTAATGACCTATATTTGGCCTAAACAAGCTATGTATGAATGTAGCATAGTTGTGTACAAATGAGGGATTGTATTTCTAGTATGTAAATGCTAACAAAAATAGAAAATACAATCTGTTGTCACGAACAGAGAAAACATTTACATTATAGTGCTCCTGTGCACTTTAATGACACTTTTCATGCTATTCACCCTTCAAAATTTCTCATATTCTAATAGAATTTGTCTTTTCTAAAAAAACCAAAAGCAACTACCGATAGAAGGGAAGCTAAACCAGAGCCTTTTTATGAATTTCCCAAGGTATGACTATGCAGATACACAAACTGAACATTCTCTCAGAAGATATGCTTAATTTTGGCCAAGAGAAGAAAGAATTTGTGAATAGTTCCCAGAGAGGCCAATTGGAACACTGTGATATAAAATAAGAAAAAGCATTATGTCAAACAAGACCAAAGAAGTGAGCTGACTTAAAGCTAGGTTACTGATGAATCCTACATATGCTCCTTCCTTTAACGATGTTAAGGTGTATACAGAAACATATTCACACTAAACTATTCTCCTCCCCAAACTGAAACAGAAATACCTTCAGTCACACACTTCCACAGGATAATTAGAAGGACACAGACCACAAAATAGAAGCACACAGCCTGAGGAAACCTAGGGGCCCAAGGTGATGTGGCAAAGGAGAAGTTAATTGATGAAATGAAGGAAGGCAGGAGGGATTTCTAGCCCAGGCAGGGCAGGGACTGCATTAGCTGCTGCGGGAACATCTCTGGCACTTCACTGCCGAGTGCTGACAACCATCAAGACTCACTCACGTCAGCAGGAGCTGAAAAGGCACAATGCTTCACAGCAACATGGCTTAGGAGAACAAGGCTGAGAAAGGGAAAAAAAAGACGGACATAGTGTGTGAATTTATGCAAACTTTAAGCTAAAAGCAAGGAAGCAGAGCTGAGGTCTTATAAAAAAAAGAGGTGTATTCCTTGTCAGAGCCTGGGAGTGCCAGTCACCAAGAGAAACAGAAAATGGGAGGTCTGGGCTTTGGCTTTCTTCTTTTTCCTTTCTTGTTTACTCTGTAGATACTGAATCCTGGGGAGACTGGACAGTGAGAACTATTTTGCAGTGTTACATTTAGTTTCTTTATTAAAAATGACCATTGCTCAAGCAGATCCTGCACTACAAATCCCATGCAAAGTTTTTGCAAGAGACACAAAGATTATGTGGAACTTTTTCTCACTACTAAAGGAGTGAAGGAAATACTTTATGAGGGAGCTGAATGTTAATAAAGGATGATGGTTCATTACATGACTGAGTTTCTAAGCGGGTTGGTCTCCTGATCAAAATGCTATTTCTTACTATTTCCTTTTAGTCTGTTTTGAAGAATTTATTTTGACTGATATTAGTTTAATTGCAGTTATAACCATCACAAGCAAACTAAAATACAATGACCTTTTAAATTAGCATTATTTACTGTAAAGAAAAAGAAAACATTATTTCTCTCTGCAGCAAAGCCAGTAAAAACTCAGAAGGTTTTGGTACTGCTTTTAGTACAAATTCCAAAGATTTCATGAGATGGGAACTATAATTACCACCAAGTACAGCTTTGACCTTAACACATACCTCAAAGGACAATTAGGTTCAGTTCTGAAGGGTTTTATTTTTAAGTCTCATGCTGAATAAAATCACTTTCATTCTATAGTCCAGACTTTATTACATGCCAAACATAGTATTTGTGGCTGCCATGAAGCACCACATATTTCATGTTTTAGCTGTTTTAGCATGTGCATAATAATCTACAGATCATGCAAGCTTCATAAGTGTTCCTCTGCAGATTCCATTCAAATGGATCTTTAAAGACTTTGCAGTATCATTCTTTTCTTCTTTTACACAGTGCTCACACCTAGTGTGGATGAATAAAACTTCCAGAGGTGACCAGAACAGCTGTCTGTATGGAGGTTTGGTTAGTTTGCAGTCATACAAATGTTACACTTGCTGGAGCTCTGATGAGGTAAAACTATGCCTGAGCAAAGTAAAATTAAGCCTGAGCAGTAAATGCCTATTCTTAAAAGAAACTATTTGATCAAGAAGGTGGAAAACATGACATCCATTCTGTTTCTCTCACAGGAAAAGAATTGCAACAGTCAGAACAACCAGAGCCGTGGTAGAGCACTGTATGGGTAGAGCACTCATGGGGAAAGTCCATCTTCCAGTGACTGAAAAGTCATTGAGCTTCTAAGAATCAAATGTTTTTGTTTCCTCTATGCCTTTGTACCTCCTGCGAATAAAAACACTAAAAACTGAAGCAGTGTTACGGTGTTTGATAACATTTTGTAAGCAAGAGCTGCATGATGCCCATGCCACACACATTTAGGAGGATTTACTCTGGGCTAATCTTAGGTTCCTTTGGGTTTGGAAGAGATCTGCTGGTTTAAGTGGAATCCAGTTCATGTACTCTGAGGTGACACATGATGTGAAGCAAAGCACAACAACTGGAAATGATCCAGTGAGTTTCCAAGTGCCCTCCTGCTCCAAACCTGACCACTGGTGTTGAGGGCATCTGATGCCACTTAAAATTCACTTGATTTCACTGTGGGGAATTTTCCTTGTCAGTTGTGGGGAAATGGAAATTGACTTTTCAGCAAGAAGTGATATTGTCAGAGAAATATGATGTCACAGAAATGATAAGAGAAAACAGTAATTTGCATTGTAATACGATGTTTATTTGCCTTGTTCCAGACTGCCTGGATGGACAGGAGGAACATATATGGAAGGGATGTTACAGGCTAGGACACTTACAAATGTAAAGGTTAAAAAACTCTGCAACAATACCTCTTGAAATTTAAATGACTGTGCATGAAAGCCATGTTCAAACTTTTTAGAGCAACCACTGGTGACATTTAATCCTTTAAGGATGAGGAAAACAGTCTGAAAGAGAAAAGTAATGAGATTCCCCCCCTCCCCCCTCCAAATGTGGAGCATGCTCAGGTGAAGCTGAAACTGAATTCCCAGCTAGAACACTGCTGCAGCTTGCAAAGCCACCTAAATCAAAGTGACAGTGCAACCAGGAGCCAACAAGTATGTCACAACAAATTCCTTTAAAATCCAAAATAATTTCACATTCTCTCCAGGCCATTACCAGTTTGTAATTGTAAAGGGAGATGAAGATTGTACAAGGATATTTCAGGTCTTCTTTACTCTTATCCATATCCACATTTTTAGGGATTGCAACTTTATTTTCTATTGCTATGTTTATTAAAGAGCTGCTTTATGTAGAACACCTTTTAGGCCAATAATCTTAAGGAAATATTTCTTTACATTTGCATTTTTCCAGTATTTTGTACTCTGAGCAACCTGTGTAATTCAGTCCATGAAAAGATTTTTTTTCTCTAAAGAAATTAGACCTACTTTTTGGATCATTAAGTAGAGAATAATCTTCAAATGGGACATTAAAAACTGTAATCAGTGACATCACCATGACAACCGATTAAGAAATGTCTAGAGAAGCCTCTGAAAATGTAATTTTTTAATATAATACATTTAAATGAGTTCTTCAGAACAAAGCACCCTAAGTAGATTTATTGTGCACTGAATATCTAGAAATAATTTGGCTATATAACTAACACTAAAAATCTTCTCAATGTGACTTCAATAGATTGAGGGGGGAACATCAAAATTCTCCCTGTGATGTCAACAGCTTTATTGAGTGGGGGAAGCATCAGAAGGAAAAAGTGTTTTTCTGCACTAACAGACAAACAACTTCTTTTCCAAGCCTTTTTGTCTTGCTACATCACATGTTGCATTTCAGCAATTATTTTTGGTGGCTGGTTCTTGCCATGTCACTTACCAAGTGTACTAACGTGTAGGTACACATCGCACCAGGTGAGGGCCTCTAAGAATTAGGCATTGCTGAAATTCCCACCGTGCTTTGAGCCCTTAGTTATGACAAGATGCTTTGCCCACTGTCCTGACTGCTCTAATGAATGAAATTGGAAGCAGCAGAAATATTGTTATTGCACACAACACGGGTAAAATAGAAATAAACCTGCCGTAAAATGCCTACCTGCAATATATGGTGTTACAAGGTTAAGTAAATTATATGCTCAGTAGTTGAGGAAAAGGCACTCAGGAGAGCAAAACCTAATCAAAATAATACATTTAAATGTGTCACAGAAGCTTAAAAAGAGAAGAAACCTCCACTTTTACAGAAAACCAGTTTGCAGAGATTGGTTAGACTTCACCAGAGCAAACTGTCCAGCACACCTACTGTAAAACCCCTGGCTCAGTCCCAGCACAGCTCAAATCATAGCAGAATTTCTTTCTCGCATCTTCCACTTTCCAATCTGTCCATTCAAGTTATGACTTGTTCTTATCTTTTATGCTTATGTCTCATGCTTCTGCCAGCTGGGTTTATTATGCCCTTTTCCACATGAGATCTGGTGTTAGTTACGTCTGTTGCAAGCTGGAAATGAAACATTGCCAAAACACTGTCTTGTGGTAAGTGCTGTGGTTGTATGCTTGGG
>NW_008656429.1:45828-52323 GCF_000695815.1 Acanthisitta chloris | reverse complement strand
CTTACACTGATTTATCCTTTTCCTACTGCAAGGAGTTCATGATAGGGGCAAGATCTCAACTACTCTAAACTGGCACTGCTCTGTCTGCACTGACTGGGTCTGTGATATTTTACATCAGCTGCAAATCTGCCTCGTAAACCACACTGTTGCCTCCTAAAAATTGTGAATCTAGGCTTTTTTTGTGAAGAATTTTGTCTAAGACTGATAAAAGAGGTGCTTACCCTGAAAACGCTTTAAAGCAGTTGCAGGAAAAGATTTTTAATGCCTTCTGAAAATTAGGTGTTTTGAATTGATATCAGAACTAAGGCATCCCCAAAATGCCAATACCTTCTGCAAACCCAGGCCATTATACTTACAAAACACTGGCTCTCTATTAAACTCCTTGTTATTCTTTTACTAATGAGACACTTTACCAGCCTGTCATCACCCGCTGTGATTAATTCTCCACTTGTAAAATTTTAGCTCTCTCTCTGCTGCTGCTGTTAATGTGCTTTGTACCAAATAAAAATGAAGTTGATGTTTACAAATCCTGTCTGGAGGTTGCTTTAAAAAAGCTCTGCTTTGGCTTACATTAATGAGACGAAGTGTACTGATTTTGTTCTGAATTGTTCTGGATAATTAAACACTGTAACAGACTACCATGGAAGGTGTGAAACTCATCATTGCTTAAAAAGATTTAGAATATAGATTCTTTGAAAATATGTGCTTAGTTATTACCTGCCTGTGGTTCACATACAACACTGTATGCCTTCTTTTAATCTCAGCGATGTCAGTGAATCTAGGAATAAGCAGGAGAAAACCAGGGCTCTGTGCAGTCACACAGTCATCTTGGATAAAATAGGATATGAAAAAGCTGCAGCACAGTCCCTTGCACTGGGGAGTGCACAGTACATTGCTAAGAAGAGTGTGAAATTTATCTCAAGCAAATCAGGAAACAAGAGCTACAAGAAATAAAAAGCTGCAGTTCTGTGCTGTGTCACCCCTTCTTGCTGAGCTGCACAGTTCTCCAGGAAAGGACGTTCCCTGGGCTGGTATTTAAAGATATGTACCATGCAGGTGTTGACCTGTATAATGCTGAGTATACCCTTGCCAAATTCTGCATGCTCTGAATGCAATCCAACCCACAGTCCAAGACTGTGTAACACTTTCCACAATCCATGGAAAATGAAGGAGATGTGACTACTGGTGCACAGATCTCAAAACTCAAAAAACTCAAAGGGAGTTTTTTAATTGCTAAGTAGATCCTCAGGATGGTCTAAGACCTTAATAGACAACATGAAGGAAAGATAGCTCTGAACTACAATTTCACTCTTACATAGTAATGTACTTGCAATTCAAGACTGGATGCCTGAGCACCCTCCTGTATTAAAAGGAACTTCAGAAGCTATTCTGCCTCACAACTTATAAGGAATGAAGAAGACAATATCTAATTCATCTAAAAAGCACAGCAGCAGTGTTCAGATTGCAGGCCTCTCAGGAACTAATGCATTTAAAGAGCTTTTATGCTGGAGACAGTTAGCTTTCTCCCTTTTTCATACTAAATAAATTTAATTAAATTAAAGAAGATGAAGCCATCTGCTTTCTTTAAGTCTTCTCATCTTAAAATCTTCTAATGCCTTGTAAATCTCAAATATCCAAACTTGAGACAGCAGATGGGCCTTGCAAGAATGCAGATTTCTAATCATATTCATTCTTCAGTTTACTCAGTTAACACATATTGACCAAAAAAATACACCCAAATTTGTATTTTGATGCTGTGATTTTATGTGTTTGTGTCTACTGTTTTTCCACTGGTGGACACCTATCCATAGGAAATTAAACTGAGCTCAGCAGAGTATTTCACAGGAGTCCATGAATAGTGGAAATCTCTATTTCTTTCCTAAGATCTAAGCTGAAAATCTAGTGTATGTCCACATGAATAGGTACAGACAGACATGAGTTCTCTCTGCCAGCTCCCAGCTCTACAAATTCAAATCATTTCCACTCAAAATGTCATGTAGGCTTGTTAGTCCTCAAACTAGCAACACCCAGCCATGTGGCCCAGTAGAGATAAAGCTTTACAAGTGCAAACTCCACAGCTCCACTGTGCCACTTACACTCAGTTTAAAAGTACTAATTTAGGATTGAATCATTTGGAAAAATATATAGCAAGCATAGGTATATCTCTATGTTTTATGCCTGTTACAAACTATAGCCCAGATCTGAAAAAAGGACAGAGAAGCATCATTATCTTGGTCCCTGAATCCAGCATAGCAAGCCTATAATGCTACTTGGTATCAGTCATGGGGCTACTTAATTTATTTGCACTCATACTGAGTACATCAGCAGAAAGCAGTTCTTGGACTGACCATATTCCATGTGAAGTCAGTTCAAAAGAGCCCACTAACTGCCATGAGAACACCCAGCCATTAAAATACACATTGTTCAACTTTGTCTGCTTATTTTTGTCTCACTGCATTTTCATTAAAATTATTTATCTTTCCATACTAGGAACTTGCCACATTGATCCTAATGAATTATCGATGTGACTATACCACCAATGACTTTTAACCTGTATTTAACAAAGGAAGCCAAATGATTCTGGGTTATTTTGATATTTAACAAAGCCAAAATTATTATTTACTACAAGGAAATAATTTCAGTAACTTGGTGTGCTCACTCTGTTCCAAACCTACAACAAATAAGCAGATATTCTGAAGAAGCTTTGAACTCTGAGATTATACTCCTATTAATGTGACCAAAAAAGAGAAAGGAGCATGGCAATCAGGTTCACAAAACAGAGTTTGCTATTCCTTGCGTTCCCTGTGAAGTACTAAATGTTAAGCTTTGGATTTGAGTCCCTATGGGATTAGTCACACTCCATCTTTGTACTTCTCTCCAGGCCAACCTCCAGCAGTGCCATAAGCCCCTGAGTGACTATCACATCTGTGCTCTCCCACTGAACTTGGTGGGGGTCCATGTGGGTGCAGGGAGCCCTCCCTGCTGACTGCACTGCAGGCCTAGGGCAGAGCTGCTCAGAATGATTTAAGTCTCTTTCTCTGTTACACTGGTCCAGACAGTGATGCAGTAAACAGCATTAATGTTTTAAAAAGGTAAATAGCAAATATCAGTACCACTATAAACTAAGATGGCAGTTTTAGACAAATGCATAACGAGGTTAGGCATTGCTTTCTTAAGTTAAATTATTGCAAGTAGCTCCACTGTGTAACATGAGAGAGAGATATGTATAAATAATATTAAAATATGTTACACAGGATGCTATCCATTATTTCGTAGCACTTAAACATTATAATGTGCATTAGTTCTTACTGCCCTACTCAACATTGCCCTAAATAACTAAGGGAGATAATCTGTGTTAATCATTTACTGATTACTAATAGATTATTTTTAAGTGGCTATAAACCAAAAGTGTGATTTTTGCAACAAAAATATGTTCCTTAAAGCACAGACATGATGAACTTAATGTAAAGTCTCTATGTTTTTAACAAAATTTGTGTGTAGTTTGAGTATGCGGGAGAATCTTGTAAGAGTGAAAATCAAACATGAACAAAGAGTTAATGACCTAAAAAGACCTATAAAATATATCGTGCTATTCAATACTAAAAGTCAAGCTTTATTTCCCTCCCACAGCTGGGTTTCCTTCCCTCTCCAGACAACAGACACCATTAAAGACAATGGAAAAAAGTTTCTAATTTCTTAAGCTGATTGGGACATTTGAAAATATATACAGTGTAGAAATGTCTTCTCCCTTCTTGCTGAGGATTTATGCAGGAATAAAATATGTTAGCAAAGATATAAATGTCAGGAATGTCAATAGGACTTAGACATAGATTATATATGCTGCAATTTTCAAGATATCCAAAATGGTTTGGGACCATCTTTAATGACAGACAAAATGCAGAGCTTATCTGAGGAATGACAGGGACACTGGCTGACCTGCGATTTACCTGCATGCTATGAGATGAAAGTTGTATTTCTGTTACTCCAGAATCAAATCAGAAAGCTGGTTAAAAGTTACCCCATAGCCTCTCTGTACTCCTGATATGGAAAACTTGCACACAGGGAATTCCAACCTTGCCTTCTATCTCTGTAACAGATTGTCCATCTGGAATAATAGGATGCTGACATAAAATAAGTTTGAGTTTTGTAGACTTGTAATTTTTTGCAAAAAAAAAAGTTTGTTTACTATAGCACTTTGGAGGAAGATGATGTAATTAGGCCCAGCATCACTGGCAAGTGAGGGAGAGGATTGTCCCACTGTGCTAAAAAATGAATCCCACCTGGCAACCAAAGAAACCCAATCGTAGTTACTGTTTAACCTGTGCAGCATAGCCTGCTTTGCCAATTGATCTGTAGAATAATTATTAGTATTGCAGTAATTTGAAGTAATTTGAAAAACATTAACCGATGATTAAGTATTTTACGAGTTAGTTAACATGTAGAACTATAGATAAAAGGAACTAAGCATCTGCAAACTGGGCTGCCCCATCCCTATGCCTTGGATCATGGCCAAGAAAACACTGCGAAGTCTCCGAGGATGAAGTTGAAAAGTTCAACTCAGAGGAAGAGTTTGAGTCTTCATCTTCACAGCCCCCAGAGGTGACCACCACAAGGCAGTGTCCAGGTGCATGGAGGCATGAGCAAGTTCTACGAGGAGTAACACCCATTCTTGGAATTAATATGAATATGTAGGATTGAGGAATGAATATGTATAGCTAATCAATGCATATGTATAGATATGTATATGTCTACATGTATACATATGTACCACATAAAAATGTAACCCTAGATACCTTCGGGGTGTGTGTGTTAGGAGGAGCATCCCCTGCACACCCAGCGCTGAATAAACAAATACCCACTTAATAGTCAAAGTCTCTATTGAGTTTTACTATCTCAGGTTTTCCTGGCATCTCTGCTCTGCCCTCGGGCAGCCTCAGCTCAAGTCCTGGGGGCAGTTTGGGTGCCACAATATAAGAAAGATCTACACCTGTCAGACAGCATCCAAAGGAGGGACACAAGGATGGTGAAAGGCCTAGAGGGGCCATACAAGGAGCAGCTGAGGGCACTTGGTTTGTTCAGCCTGGAGAAGAGGAGACTGAGGGCAGAGCTCATCAGGGTCTGCAGCTCCTCCCAAGGGGCAGTGCAGGGACAGCTCTGATCTTTGCTCCCTATCACCAGTGACAGGACCCAGAGGGACAGCTGGAGCTGTGTCAGGGGAGGGTTAGGTTGGATATTAGGGAAGGTTTCTTCCCCCAGAGGGTGATTGGGCACTGGAACAGATTCCCAGAGCAGCAGTCATGGCCCCAAGCCTGACAGAGCTCAAGGAGTGTTTGGCCAATGCTCTCAAGCACAGGGTGCATTGTTGGGGTGCCCTGTGCAGGGCAGGAGTTGGACTGATGATCCTTGTGGGTCCCTTCCAGCTCAAGATACTCTATGATCCTATGATTCTATGAACCAGCACCAACATACCATCAGCAGTAGTTTTATTAACTGCAGAAACAAATATTACATCCTCCCTACACCACCTGCAAGTCACTTGATCCCATGGATAGGCTGCCTCAATGACTGTGGAGCTGCTGCTAAAGCAAATGAAGCTCCAAAGTATTTATTCTACAGTCACTTTAGACATGCAAGTTTGGGGTGTTGATTAAGAACTTTCTCATTCTGTTGACCACACAAAGCCTTTCTAGGGAAAAGATTGTGCATACAGTAACACTCTTAGACACGGAACTCCTGAGGTGCTAGAAAAATGACGTTTTGCCTTTACAGCAAACATAGGTTTCTTTTTCACAGCTAAGTTTTCTACAATTCTTTCTTCATTTTCTTTTTCTTTATGTTCAAAATGGTTCTTAGACAAAAGCACCCTTTGGTGAGCAGCATCTGTTCAGCATACTAGTTCAGTTAAATACCATCTGATAACTAATGAAGCTCCTATGTGTTCTACAGATTTTTCTTGAAGCAAACTTTGCTGCTGCTTGTATTTGAATATTCTAAGAGTATTTAGAGTGTTTCTAGGGAAGTATTCTGAAATAAAAAAGGAGACAGCTAATTATCTACATCACATTTCAATGACCTAAAGTTTTATTGCAACTAAAAATCTGAGAGGTTTTTAGTGTGCTAATGGGTAGCTTAACTAGATGGCAAGAATAGTTAGCATTTTACATGCCAGAAAAAATACTGAAGTGCAAATTAATCAGTTTTTAAAACCATATCTTCACAGAACTTTGTTATCCCCAGTTTCTACTTGGGGAAACTGAGGCAGGAAGCAAGATGATTTTGCTGGTGGTTGCCCCATTACACTTACAGCCCTTTGGACTTCTGCCTAACCTCTTTTGGTGACATTAGACTTCTGCCTAACCTCTTTTGGTGACATTAGCAGGGGCAGAACTTAGATAAAAGACAGGTACCTGGAGCTCATTTAACAGCATCAAATACCTGCAGCAGCACCAGCTGGTGTGCAGTGTTTTACATTTGTGTAAATCTTTAAGTATTCTT
>NW_008656429.1:44610-45801 GCF_000695815.1 Acanthisitta chloris | reverse complement strand
GATAGAAAGCTGCTGAAAACAAGAAAGAGCTCATACATGAAAAGGAACCTGTTAAAAAACATGAACAAGTTTCTCAAGTAAGTGGAAGGACTGTCTGGCTCAGGGGAAGGTGATTGAATTTCAGAAAGGTTTAAATCTAAGGCACCTTCTGAATCCATCCCAGATTCACCGTGAGTGAAAACCATTACCATCGTATTTGCACTGAGGTATGTGAGATGAATTTGGTGTCTCAATCTAGTGTGTTTGGAGCAGTCATTCGGATCACAAAGTCACTATGACATCTCTCAGTAACTGGCATTCTTATTGATGGAATCAACAGGATTTAATGGCCATGGAGACTGAACTACCTTTGCTCACACTTGAGGCATATAGATGAGGCAGGGTGGATGTTTGTGCTGTCACTGACTATACTCTCACAGCCCAAAGATAAACAGAGGGATTTCAGCTTTCAAGGCTGTCAATCTGGCACTTCTCACAAGAGGGAAAGGCACTGAAAATAAAGAAGGAAGCAGTCCAGCTCTAAACAACACTAACACTGAAAAATGACTGGGAAGACCATACTTAATATCACTCATGTTTGCTTAAAATAAAAGGCACATACCAAGTTTTTAATGTCCTGATTCTCAGTCTGTTTTAAAAGAACCACATGACTGTAGGGAGAGAAAAGAAAGACAGCACAGGTGTATGCAGCAGCACTGCATTAAAATGATACCGGACCAAAATGATATAAACTCTTTGCATACAGCAGTTGGAAACCCAAAGATACCACATTTCTGTATGTCAAGAGGCTCAGGCACAACAAGCCTCTAACCAGGATGTGTGAGGAGCAAAAGCACTTCCACAGAGTGATAGCTTCAGTAAAATTAGTCATTCTGGGTGGGAAACACATTAATTTTTTATTTTCTCTTGACGACAAGATTCCTAACTGTTGACAAGTTCATCAGGAAACTTGGTGAGGTTTATTATGACATTTCACAGTACCTCCAGTTTATAGGGAAAATTCAAAGGGCTGCCAACATTTTGTGGGAAAAAGAAAACAAGGAGATAAGAACTTCTACAGTAACAACTGCTGAGTGAATCTCAACATTTGGAGACTTGTATTCTTCTATTGTGTAAGCATCTGAAAGTGAGGGCTGTACTCTGACAGGATAAGAACTTAGGCAGCCTGCTTTAATAATTGAAGTGGAAAGA
>NW_008656429.1:43956-44579 GCF_000695815.1 Acanthisitta chloris | reverse complement strand
ATACTGAAGATTTTTCTCTTGAAACAAAGAGGAGATTAACCACTGGGAAAGAAAATGGTTTTAAAAAACTTGCAAGGAAAGTCCCAGCACTTGAGCTGAGATTTATGACAGGAATTTCATAGGTAATGATGGAAAGGGAAAGAACTATCAGGCACTTCACTTTCTTCACAGCTGATTGGGACAGGCAGTCTCAAAATATATTTCTTTGCAATGCTGGGCCAACCACTGAAAACAACCACGCAGAAGTGTTCTAAGGAACTCTTTTCTTCCTATTTTTACTGGCTTACCTAGCAAACAACATACCAGAAATATCAAAGGAGGACATTTGTCAAGATTAACACCACAACCCTCTTTTTCTAGCCCAGGAAGTTTCTCTCATTAGTATGAGTTTGAAGCAGGCTAGACAGTCAATGCTGGGCCAACCACTGAAAACAACCACGCAGAAGTGTTCTAAGGAACTCTTTTCTTCCTATTTTTACTGGCTTACCTAGCAAACAACATACCAGAAATATCAAAGGAGGACATTTGTCAAGATTAACACCACAACCCTCTTTTTCTAGCCCAGGAAGTTTCTCTCATTAGTATGAGTTTGAAGCAGGCTAGACAGTTCTGTTAACTCAAGG
>NW_008656429.1:0-43935 GCF_000695815.1 Acanthisitta chloris | reverse complement strand
ATGTTCCCAACATTCCAAAGGCTCACTTCATTCAGTCTCTCCATCTCTGGGCTCACAGCACTACAGATAACTCTGTGTCACCTGTACCTGATGAGTCCATAGCCTGAAGTAAGTCAGGAGACATATGGTTCCTATCACAACTAATATGTATTCCAGCAGTCAATCACTACATGGGATAGTTTGTCAGTAAGATGACCTTTCTGCCACCCACTCACTGAGCTGCTGAATCTATCAGCCTGGAGGCTACAAACCACAGACTGCAACAATTCTTTCATTGGCTGGAGGCAGCCTAAGAGAAGTTGCCTTTCATAAGTTAAGTGATAAAACACCATTGTAACAGAAGCATATGGGAGCACATTTGCTTGTCTGTCTCATCTTTTCAATGCTCAGCCTTTGGTTCTTTTTTGCTTTTCCTTGAGCTTATTTTCTTTCATCTTTTGAACATGCAACACTAATTTCAGACACTGGTTGTAACTTATCTGTAGGAAACACTAATTATTTATAAAACAGAATCTTCTAAAATATATCACATTTTAATCAAAAGGTCCACATAATTAATAAAATCTATTCTCCTTCTGCATTTCTGTTGGTTCCACAATAACCAGCATAATTTCTGAGTAAGGAAAGACATTTTGCCCTTATTAAGTGAGAATTATTAGCACACCTGTGTGAGTGGATTAAATTCCACAGAGTTTCCATGGTGCTCTAAAGAATAAAAAGGCATTAGTAGAAATCAATGGATACTACAGTGCCAAATGATGCACTTTTAATGAGGTCATTTTATAGTAGGGAGTAAAATGTGGATTTCATCACTTGGTTATCCTCTAATATATGTCCTTCTGGAGCTCTTATCAGAGGAAAATAAACAGAAACAAGCTCACAGTTGTCACTAGCAGTAAGAAATAGCACAGGTCAAAAGTTCAGATTTGGGTTCAAGTTCACTCCCTAAACTCAGACAAAGTCAAAATGTTCACTGTAACTATGGTCTCTTTTTTTGGTCCACACTAGTTAGGAAACTTTCCCCTTTGGTGGAAGTTACTTTATGAGTCATTACTTTTATCTGTAGCAAATGTATATTGTCCCTGCCCATGGCAGGGAGGGTTGGGACTAGATGATCTGTAAGGTCCATTCCAACCCCTAAAATTTTATGATAATTCTATGATTCTATGTTAGGAATACATATACATGTACATAAATATCCTCACTGCTTCTTTGCTGCTCACTGGTCATTGCTATGGGACACCATTCAGCAGAATCTGTATTTTTAAATATTGTATTATACCAATTTATCTTCTCCCTAATAAATGTCATCTTTTGAATGTCCTTGATTCCAGTGTAGTGTTTGAAACTGGTCTGACCAGTACATGTTGGATAATGTACAAGTAAAATGCCGACAAAGAGGCTTACAAGAAATCCTTCCAGGTTTCCAGTAACAAATTAGTCATATCTGAAGCACCAAAGCAAAACCTGTATTTCAGTTGGCTGCCTTCAAAAACTGCTATAGTAATTGCATGTAAGTAAATTAGGGTTTCTGATGTAAATATTACTAAAGTCTATACCATATTTGTGCTGACAAAGTGCAGCAACAGAGCACAATATCCAGCTTTCCAGATTGCCAGCATTAAAAACCTGATAACAATATGTTTCCCTGCTCTAGAGATAAAAATAAGAAATTGTTCTTCTCACACTGCACAGGGTAGAAAATATTTCTGTTTCATGACAAATATCTACATGCTGTCATCTGAATAAAGTAAACTAACCCAAACCAGTGTACATGTGTGTACAACATCCATGAAAATGAAGGGTAGATCTATATTTAAACAGAAGGATGTGGTTGGGATCCTGGTGATTTGCTGAGGATGTCAATACAATTTCAGAGACACTGCTAGGATTTTAATGGGTGTGTAACTGGGAATCATGTTATTTAATGGAAGGCTGTCAACATGGACATATGCAGCACGATCCAAAGTCTTTGGCCCATTCTCCAAGACAACAAACACAACACAAAGCAGCCTTGTGTCAAATAAACAAATCCTACCATGGAGTAGGTAGCTGAGAAGCAAGGCATGGATGTGGGGTAGGGTGCTACATAAAACCAGGCAGAGTTCCTTTCTTACAACTAAATTACAACAAGCTACAGTGGGAAAAGGGCAGTACCAGTATCTTTTGCACCTGTTTTTATAACTACCAGGACTGTAAACTACCATAACTCTGTAACTGAGCAGAACATTCTCATACAAAATCTTGCACTCACATAGAAAACTTCAAAAAAATGATACTGAGAAAAAGAACGGGGCAAAAGAAGAAGAAAAGCAGGCAGACTTACTTGTTCAAGGAATTTTAGAAGGGCTAAATCCCCACAACCCTCATCCTTTCATTTACTATATCCTGCTTGCATAACTCTAGTTCTAACTTCATCTCTCTACAAATAAATACACAAGTTTGTGCCAAATCAAGAAAACTGATCATTTAACAATGTAGAAACATCATCTGTGCTTTGGTAATCTCTGATCCCTGTTTCCTATTAAAAGGTCATGGGATTAAGGGCTTTCATCTCATGTTTACTGGCTCTTCAGTTTAGCATTTTACATTATTGGATTATACTTGTATAACTTTTCTACTACAGCACTATGAAGCTATTAAATATGCGATGCCAAGAAACGGAACTCATTCACCAAGGAACGCCACATCATTTGGATTTATTTTTGCCTGATTTTAGAACACATTATGTGTTAAATCAATGCTTAATATACACAGGATATATTTCTTCAGTGTTTACCTGCCACTGTCTTTTGTCTCTACCTGTATCCGAGCTTTCAAGCTGGTTAAACAATATTGAAACACGGTGCAAAAAAATAATCATTTCTTAGCAAATAGTCTCACTGATATTCTTTACTGCAGTATTCCCTCTATATTTTCACTCTATACTTTTTTGTTCACAGATATTCTCTGTCTGTAGCTCTACAAGCTCACTTGTAACCTGCACAGCTAAACCCAGTGCTGCACAAGGCCTTGGAGTACTCTCTATTTTAGTGCATATTATTGTGCGTTCTGTAGTAGCTGGGAAACCTTAGGCAGTGAATTGTACCCATGAAGATTCAATGCTGAATTCTAAATTCAAATGACCCAAACACTATAGGGTGTAGCTTCATGTCTCTGCTTCGTGTGTGAGAATCACAAAGAATATTCTATCTGAAAATATCCAACAGAGATTTTTATTGAAATGAACGTGATCCTTATGGGCACAAGCATACAAGTACTTATACTTCCTTGCCTTCATACTTCAGTGCATGGATGTGACCAATTAAGCATATAACACGGCACAATACTATCCCAATAGTCATTCTTTTCTACATAGAGTCCATTAAACACACAGAGCCTGGTGAAGGCAGAGCTGGCACTTATTAAATGCGTTTCTTGGGGACTCTGGGATTACAGATCAAGAACCTTCACTAAAGTACCTGATTTGCCACAGACACTATCGGACCTGAGAACAAAATCCATTGCCAAGTATTTAATGGAAGCAAACCAAACTCAAGGAGTGAAAGGGTGACACTGAAGCTGTTTTACTGCTACCATGACCAAAGCTTCAGATCTCTTCATGCACAGGCTTCACCTTAAAAATAAATCAATTTCCTGAGCACTTAAAGGAACTTCACTAATCCACTGTCTGCAGCATTATCCAATAATAATCTTTCCATCTTCTCCACAAAAAAATTAAATATTTCTTACTTACACAACATGGTTTAAACTTCCACTCATGCCACATGCTGTTAACCTGAACACTCCCAAATGTGCATAGGATAGTTACACAGCCTGAGGAGAAAGTGCTTCTTTCTCCCGATGTATAAGGAAGGTACTAACATGTTTCCCTCACCACAGAAGTGTAACATCTCTAGGTAATGAGGTACACAGTGGAATCAGTATTTGGCTTGCTGAACACAGAGGCACCAGCATTATCCACAGCTCCCACCTTGCTGCTGCTTCTCAACGTTCTCAAAGCCGAAAACAGCCTGGTGGAAGGTTCAAATCAACACAACAACCTTGTCCTAAATGAATGTGAAATAATATCCAACACTGAATCTGGATTTAATTTAAATACTTGGGAGGACTTACTGAAGGCAGTGGCATGCAAAGCCAACCCCTGTCGGGCTTTTCAAGATAGTACATGTTGCCCTGAGTTCAGTGTTAAACACACATCCCAGTAAATGCATCCATTTGTTTGCCTATTTTGATGCAATAAAATACTGAAAATAAGAAAATTTGGGAAAAAAAATAAAAATTGCAAGCCTTTCATTTACATACATTGGAAAATGGTCTGAATTAAACAGACATGATTTGCTTTATAGTTTCTAACATTCTACATGGTTGAAAACTTTCTGCTTGAAGTAGTTTATCATAAACAGGCATTTCTGAAGGTCCCTCAAGGCAGACAAGTGCACTTCTAGAGAATTAGACACAGCTTTGTTTGAAAGCAGCCTAAATTTCTTTAATTTCAATGAGAGAAAAATTGTCAAGTAATATGTAACATCAATTTTGCACTGATCATCTGTGATGGAGTCTGTCAGTAATACCCATTCTTAGTTCAAAGCAAACTAATTTTATTTTCCATTTTCTAAACCAGAATATCCATCTCAGTTTTACTGCTTGCAGAGATTATAAAATAGTTAGCAAAGAAAACACGTAGACTCTGTTTAACCATAGGCAACCACACAGTCATGTGTAATCATGTTGGTTAGTGTCTCTACAGACAACTGTCTCCAATATGAACATAAATTCCAATCTCTAAAGTTAAAGGTTAGAAGATTTCTTCACCTACAAGTCCATCTCCTCTGACCTGCTCCTGGCTGAGTGCATGCGATAAATTTAAGGTCTTTTATTTAAAGCCTTTAATTAATTACCACTGCAAAGAAATGGATTTAAAGTTTCTAAACTGCTTACATGGATACTCAAGGGCAGCTCCCAGTGAATTTCCTGCTCTCACACCAGTATGTAATGGAGTAGCCATCCTGACATCAGTGCAGGTACTCAAGAAATTCATCACTGTAACATAGGTCAGGCAATGGTCCCTGGGCTCTGTAAGATGTTGACCTATTCAGAGAAAGGTCAGTTTGCTGCAGAACACAGTTTATAAGTGGAAAAGAACCTAACATATACTGATGCTGAACACTTTTGATCTGATAAGGAGTATTTTGATTTAAGATCATAGAATCATAGCATCAACACACAGCTGAACTAACAAACACAGGTGTGTTCAAGTGCATGAAAACTGGTCTCATGTTGTGCGAAATTTTGCAACCCCAGACACTATGATTAAAAGAATTTAATTCAGCCTCCTCTTCATTACATTTAAGCAATAACTATCAGTCCTTTAAAAGCAGAAATTTCCACTCCATAACATCTCCATGTTCTTACACACTTCCCTCAGTCAGCGGCTGACAGAGTTTCAGTGAATTTTGTAAGCATGTAAATGGGCTAACCTTGATTCTAAGAACAGAAAAACCCCCACAACATCCAAACAGAAAAAAACAACCAACTGATGAGAAAACAATAATGCTTATTGACTTATCTACACAAAACCCCATCCACACAGAATTGCCCAATGCCCTGAGCTCTGTTGTTCTCAGCCTTTCAGCAATTTTGTATGCAAAATTAGTCTCTGAGATTCTTTCTGCTTTGGATAAACCATTGTGAATTTGGATATTTCTTTCACATTTTTATGAAGCTGAAATGAACGAGCTGACAGCATAACTCACACTGTATTGATTCAATGCCAGGGCTAGTTAATGGAGAAGCCGATTCTCACTGAATGTATGACCTACTGATATCCCAAGGCAGTTTTTGTCTCAAATACCTCCAAACACACTGAATTATTTAGAGTGCAAAAACGTTACAAACTCTTGGTACATCTGCAACATCCATACCTACATGTGCATGTGTAAATATCCATCAACACCTTTGTGAACATACATATGCACTGAAATTTGGCTGAGTGCATCACCAACATTGCTTTAATAAAGCCATAGGTCCTTCAGCCTCTCAGAAAATGTTACCTGCAGATTCACTGGGCCAAATCAATTAATCTATAGTTTGTTTAGCAGTAATGGATTTATAGTGACAAATTTGCTCATTATTAATCTATTGCCCTAAAGTTGCAATTTACTGACCCCTTTAATGTCATTAACCACTGCTTTCAAAGGAACATATTATGGCACAGAGTATTTGTCTGTGGATAAACAGACTATTTTCTTCTGTAAAGTATGAAATCTAAGCTTTCCTTAGATATTCAAACAAAGCTTTAAAAGCATTGGCCATGACATTTTGTATAAATATTTTTCAACTGCCCCATGGATTTTGGCATGCTTGTGTTCCAACATTAGGAAATGATAAGAGACTTAAGAACAGATATACTGTGAGAAGATATCTTCTTAAATTCTTTATTCAATCAGCTGTGAAACAGTATAATATCTTAAAAGGACACATTTGGTAGCATGAAAGACAAGTGCAGTGAGGCTTGAGCTTGCTAAATTCATTCCATTCTTCAACCTTGGAGCTGCAAATAGATTATTTTTAGCCTATCAGGAGGATGGCAGGTATTCTGCAAGCAACTGGCATTGTGAAGCAATTTAAATCATCTCTATTTGTTAGCTGGTTTAGTGACTGCTAAACTGTATGGGTTAGGTTTCTTAGAGGCTTTTTGCTTTCACTCAGTAACTTCTAGGCTAATAGCTTGGTTTCCGAGCTGGACACAGACAATGCATCCAGTGCTCCAGATGGATTTGAAGGCACAGCTTTAGGAAAGCTGGGAGCTTGACTTTTGAAGCAGAGTTTGCAGGATAGATTAAAATATGTGGTAATATACAGACATAGCCTTTGCTTTGGGAACTGCAGTCCTACCAAGCTACTTCAAAGTTATTGGTGTAGTCTCTGGGAGATCACTGCAGTTATCTCATCAGCTCTATCCCAGGCTGTTATGACACCAAAATGCCTTTTGCCTCTCTCTCATGTTTTTCTGATCTCCTGGAACAAAGCAGGCTAGAATCATTATTCAGCCTCACAGATTTGTATTAATTACATCTATGAAATGGATTTCATTTATTTGGAAAACTGTACGAATTTGTTTAACATTTCAATCTGGCAACACCTTACTGTTAAAAAGTTACTGAAATTTGCTGAAGTCCTAAATTTTGCCTGTGTTTTGAATTGATGTATATCACATATCTTCCTTTGAAACTTGCACGTAGTATACACACAGATGGGTGCACTGAAGCATGATATTGATCAAAAAGAAATCCAAAAATATGCTGTAGCACAAGGGCATCTTTGGCCATTCACATACTCGAGTGTGCAGCTCCAATCTGGGCAGAGTTAGGAATCCCCCTGGTTTTGCATAGAAAGCTACACATATTTTCATGGAGATAGAACACTTTGCATTATATTTATCAACAAGGAAGCATCCTTCATGTAGTCTATTAATGTGGCTTGTTCTGATGCTGTGGCTTCTGATGCCCAAAAGGCTGTTAACTTCATATGCTCACTCACAATTGCTGTGACAAAATCTCTGCTAGGAAGGCAACACAATCCCAAGCTTCACACATGAAGAGGAACAGACTTGTCACTGTGTAAAGGATAGAAAGATTGGTTCAGAAGGTCACTAGCTGAGACTGTCAACCAATCTTTGGCTCTGGTAAGTACTACGGAATATCTAGAGTTGCACATAATACATAGACTGGGACACATTTGCATGCTATTCCGTACGTAGCATTTACAAACATAGCATGGAATTCTCACTGTAGTTTCTTTCTTCATTATATCAGAAAGAAATGACAAATGTACACATATGTGCTTTAGGATTCACACATCTTTTATATCAATTCAATGGCACAGATTCATACATTCACACATTCACATTTTTCTATACTTATAGTTAATACTAGTGCACTCTACCTGGGACAACCTATGTGGTATAAAAACGCAATTATTAACACAGCCTAGTTGTGAGCACTGTGCATTTTGCATACCACTGCCTCCTGTGTGGCTCTATGACCTGACTTGTGCCCGACTACACATTCCTTTTAGAGCTCCTTAGTCTGCCTGCAGAGCCAACCAATAACTGCTTGGCTGCCAGCACTAAAGGGAGTTGTCACTCTGTGTGATTTTCACCTCATAGATCAGGTAAATAATTCAATTATGAGCCCTTTGACTTTTTATGACATGAGAAATTCAAACAAGCTGTTTTATTAAAAAAGAGGAATTTACTACCAAGGAAGTAATGGACAGGTGGATAAGAAACCCTATTACAGAGAGCAGCAGAACCAAGAGACACATAGATTAATGGGGGGCAAGACTGCTTCTTTCCTCGTACAATGTCTTCAAGAGCTCAATCCCACTAGAAACAGATGAGAGAAAAATTATAAGTCCATGTGAAACCAGGTGTTCCCAATCAGTTAGACCTTTCTAGGTGAGAAGCAAAAAGTTCAGTTCTTTGCTTTATTGGGACCCACCTGATACACCTGTTCACTGTTTGGTTTGAATCGATCTTTTCATAGCATTTCTAAAGCTGTCTTTCTTTTCCCATAAGTGTTTCAAGAGGTCCTTTCTTCTGATGTCCAATAGGGTATGCAAACAACTGCATTTGGATGTATCTGTTTAAGAACATCTCTCTTGACCCTGGAATATGGAAGTCCACCTCCCTCTGCTAACTGGGAAAAGCAGGTTCTGTGCTTTGAATGTTTGTGTAAGAAACAAGCTATAAAAATGGACTTCTTACAGAGCCTGTTGAAAACCACAGCATCATCTCCATTCATTCTACTGGGCTCACGAAGCAGCTCCGGGAGCAAAATGCCTGTAGTGTGGGCAGAGACTGATGGAAGGACAGAACTGTGCCAAACATAATCCAAAAACATTATGCATTCCTGTAACCAGATGGTTACCCAGCAGCTTGCCACAGAAAGCTAAATCCTGTCTTATTAGTGCTCACCACACTGAGACAGAATAAAGATATCAGGCCTGGTAGTGCCATGCTGAAAACATCACTATGAGTTCCTTCACATATTGCACTTTTATAACTGTTTTCAAGTGTTCTTAAAGTTTGATGTTGGAGCATCCTATTTGTGTTTCAGTCTGTTATTATACATGACCAAGGATTTTAAATGTGCATTTCTCTGACAGTATGAATTGTGATAGATTTTAGCATTCACATCTTATAGTCTAGCTTCAAGCTCTTCTCACACTTGATTTGTATCTCATGTCTTAGTGGATAACAAAAAAGCCTTTGTATATGAGCTATGAATTTTATGCAGATTCTTTTGTACACTGAACCCCATATTCAAAATCAAAATTATATGTAAACAGTACTTGCCAAGCAGTCAAATAAGTGTCCAAATAATAACTAAAGCATGTTATATTTTCAAGAATATGAGACAAATTAATATAAAGAGCATTACGGATCCTTTGAAGCACAACAAAAGGAGCCATAGTTAAAATTTTAACACGTTAGAATCATTAGCTAAACAAACTCTGACAGCCTAGCTTTGCACTTCCAGTCACACATGCTCAGAACAAAGGCTTGATATGTGAGCCAACTTTAATAGGTCCCTCTGCATATGACTAATTTTTCCTCAAACAGTCATTTTTTATTTCATATTTTCCACTGGATCCTGGAATGTCACATTTTATTAATCTGTGTCACTCATGTGGATTGTTAAAAGAACCGACTAGCACTGAAGGAAGTGCCTCTCATCATTATCATACGTATGTGGGATGACAAAGGAATGTGTGAAAATCTGGAAGAGTAACAATCATTAAAAGTAGAACAAACAAGAATAGAATATAACCTGTTTTCCTCTAAGCTACATTTTAAACTGCACTTAGAGAAATGGCAATGGGAAGAACTGGTCTGGAGAAGTCCTGTTTTACATTTGCCTCCTCAGCAAACAGCACAATGGGGACACATCCACTGATGCTTGCACCAGCTGCTGTACAGCTGAGTCGACCCCACTGAAGGACCAAAGATGATAAAACTTTGTCTTTATTGCTTATAGGTAACCCTCCCTGTTTGTGTGAAAACGTTATCCGGTGGCAGTGAGGCACGGACTCCGTTCTGTTCACACACAAAGACCTTTATTTTCTCTCCCAGCTAGCTTTTATACAGCTCCTTAGTTCTTTTACAACACGCATCCTCCCGCATATATGTCTGCCCATAATTCCTCTTTCTTATCTCCTCGTTTGCATAATATCTACAGTCCTCAGCAACAGTCGTTGAGTTTCTTTTCTGTGTCCTCTTCCCAGATGCTGTTTACACTTACTACTCCCACAGTTTCTTGCTGACCAGAGCAAGCACATCGTGGCACTTGTCCAGTGACACAGAGTCTACTGCAACATTGTCCTGTATTTGATAGAATTAGGCAAAAGCAGAAACAATGTATTTTGAATAAACTAACTCTCCCCTTGGGTAATACCGGCTGCGGTGACCTCTCAGACTAAAAATACCAATGCAGAATTCAGCATTCCTCTGTTGTATCTTAATGAAAGTGTAGCATGCATTTGGGACAGAAAGGGGGCTGCCAAAGGTGTTAAGGCTTGCCTGAGCACAGAAATCTGTTCTAAAGTTCATACACATGCAAT
Organism: Acanthisitta chloris; assembly: GCF_000695815.1. Taxonomy (NCBI): domain Eukaryota; kingdom Metazoa; phylum Chordata; class Aves; order Passeriformes; family Acanthisittidae; genus Acanthisitta; species Acanthisitta chloris. The sequence goes on along the minus strand of NW_008656429.1, from coordinate 33,309 downwards.
AAAATTCCTGTAATGGTGTATTATAATGGCAGATCCTCTTGATAACAAAGAGCAATTGTAAATAATTTCTATTAACAGAAACATGGAGCAGTGGAAAGAAGCAGCAGTAGAAGAACATAGAAATGTGAAGAATTAAATATACAAAAACTTAATATAAAGTTGTTTAGAAGATAATATCTCCAATACCAAAACATTTGCCTGAGGAACAGGCAGTACTAACACAGTTACACAGACTATCCCAAAGAGGAAATAAAACCAAACAAACTACTGAAGTAATTATCACAGCTCAGTTGTTTACCAACCTGCTCCAATCAAAACAAAAATTATCAAAAAATGAAAACCACACTGCTCTAGCAAAACTGGTGGATGAAGGGAAGAGGGTATCTGAGGTAATAGAAAGATACTGAACTGCTTATGTCCAGTACATGTGAATATTTGCTGTTGCAAAACAGGTAACAGTCTCAGCTAGCAGCCCACGTTTATACTGCAGCTTTCCTGTCTGTGCTTTACAGAATTATCAGTTCGTAAGTCCCAGCTTTACTTCCTAAATTTTGAGAACCAGATTAAGCCTGAGGAGTAGCAGGGTTGAGTTAAACAGAAATCTTCTTCCTCTCACATAGTGCAAAGTTGCAGATGGGTGCTGGAAATACAGCTGACAGCTTTCCCTGGAATTGATTTAAATTAGAAGTCTCTCCAGCTTTCCAATGGATTCCTAATGAAGTGCTATCTGAATGGTGGCCCTAAGTGTAGATGTTTGGAAGATGAACATTTCAAAACAGTAATATAGCAGGAAATTATATGATTTCAAGATACTGAGATAGTGATGGGATGAAAATCCATACAGGTCAGACATAGTTGCAATGAAAACACACTCACCCCAACTCGTGCTGCATAATTACATGTGGTGTGTTTTCTATTGCTGTCACTCCTGATGAGGCTTTCATTAAGTCCATTTAGGTTTTAATGCTGAGATAAGCTGTAGGACTCTGAGCTTCACAGACACTCTGTTACCCACAGACCATGTGCTATTGAAATATTCTTATTCCCTGCTCTTCTCCAGACCCACTGCACTGTGCAATCTGTGGTCAAGAAAGGCCTGCCCTGTTACCCATGAACTACTATAGAATGGGACTGAACTGGGACTGTCTGCTCTTCTTTCTCCTGGCTAGAGAAACAGATCCAAAAGCCACCAAAAGAATCCAGTGGAGATGATCCCAATCCTACCTTTAAGAAAGGTGACATCAGGCAGGGTAAATTTCATGCCTAACACACAAGCACAACTTTTATTAAGAGTTATTCACACCTGCATGTTTTAAATCATAACTTATAGACTTGTACAGCTATTGGATAACAAAGACTTTGTGAAATATGACAACAGTTATGATACAGCATAAATGGCATTTGACCCAAACTCTATTGTATTTGCTTCCCAGACTATCAGTTTGGGCATCTGCCTAAGGAGAAAATACAACAGATGGATATAGACAGAAATGGAGATCTAGAAAAAGACAAGCAGACAATGTTTGTCTTGGTATGACTACATCATGATTAAACAGCTAGGCTTAACAGATGAAAACATGATTTCAACAGCACATGTAGCTTGCTAGCCATAACACTGGACACAAAAGACTAAGTGCTGTGCCAGTGTCAGATCCAAAACCTGTTCTCACTCTTTACTGAAAAAGACAGAGAGGAAAGAAATGAGAGACTTTTAAGTCAACCTAACATTTGATTTTTTTTTCCTGTCAAATTGCAGAAGTTGAAATGCATTTGAAACAAAGTGACTGTGTGGACAGACCTTGGTTCAGTGGAGTCAAGAAAGAGATGAGTCTAAGGTTAAATTGAAGGTAATATAAAACAGGCAAAAGCACAAGAGTTCCTGGCCTTGGCTGAGTATGTGCAGAGCAATTTGGCAATTATTCAGCTACATCTGCATTCACATCACAGACTGGAATACCCTAGCGCTTACCTGCAAAAGGTTCTGATTAGTGACATATTGTTTCAAGCCTCCTTGCAAGTAGTGTTCTAAGGAAAGCTGTGTTTCTCCCCCAGAGACAGATGGTTAGATAGACAGGAATTAAGAAAATATCTTTCTTACCTTTCTCTGGTTCTCCACATGGCAAGCAAGACTTGCAAGAGAGGAGGAGAAAAGGAAATAATTAGACACTCCTAAATGAATGCAGTGATTTCAGTCCCCATAGACTGGATGATAAAAGCAAACAGGAGGAGTCATCCTTATATTTTTAAAACACTTATACTGACAAATTTTGCACAAATAAAGCAGTGCAATTATACTTAAATGACCCTTACAAATTGTCCATTATCCCACCAGTCTCATCTGAGAAGATGATTTCTCAGGCCCAAGTCTGGCAAACAATATACTCCTGAGATTGTGAGCAGAACATACAAACCAGGCCACTCAGAAATGAGACAGCACAACATGTATAAATGCTATCAAGTTGATTAACAGCAAATGTCTTGAGAACTATGACTTCCAAACTAAATTGGAATTATTTTAAGTTCAAGCTGCATTTGGAACTGGCAGACACTTCAGTCTAGCCCACTTCATGTTTATTCATATGCCAGGCATGAAGACGGGAGAATGTTGTTTGTAGCAGACTATTGCTTTCATAGTAATCTGCCATTTATTAAGAAATATAGATTTTTTTTAAATTTAATTTTCTGCCAAAAGTGAGATTTTAAATTAAAGTTCAATCTTCATGCCCTCAGCTCTACTCCTCACTTCTCATTTGATATAGTCTCTTCTCTCATCACCCTTCACCCATATCACCCAAAAAGCAATTTACCACAATCAAGTGCCCAGCTCTCCCAAAGCCACATCCACACTTATACCTCCCCCTTCTTCAAAAGAATTCATTCCTGAGCTCATTTACTGAGATTATTGTCCTCTCCCTGTTCAACTTGAAGGCTCAGTAATTTGCATTGACTCTCCAAAGTTGCTATACGATTTGTTTGGAATCCTCCATTTCATCTGTTTATCTAATTTCTTTTAGATTTCATTAAGCTGAGCATTGCTTTCACTCAACAGTCAGCTTGCTTTGATCGCAGCAAAATTTCCTCAGGGAAGCAATTGCTGCTTTCACTTACTGTTATATCTTACCTTTAAAAACAACAAGAAGATAGATTGGGGCATAAGATAGATGATGGAGTTGCTCGTATTTTATAAAAGCTAGTTTACTTAATACTAATAGTGAAGAAGTGTTGACAATTTAGGCAACAATTTATAGGAGTAAGAGTGGAATGAAATCACTATGATTTATTCTAGTGCTGTTCTGTGTTTATATTTCTGGAAGTTACAGGTAAGGAGTCTATAGCAGAGAAAAGGAAAATACAACCTGAATGTGTCAGCATTTCCAGGACTAAAATATTGCTTGCAGATCTACTGTTGTCTGGAGATAATAGTGTACTGCTGGGATTGAAAAAGAGTCCCACAGATATTGCTAAATGTATGTTGGCATAACTTCCCTACATGGGGTTCAGTGAGTCACCCCAATCTGAAATAACTTCATCTTCTCAGGAGTACTTAAAACAGTTGCAGTTTCTTTAAGGAATTCCACAGCACAGATTCTAGATGTTTCAATCAAAACCTAATGTTTACCATTTTGCTCGGAATGAACTGCTGCTATTTTCAAGTTGTTGCACCAAATAGCAGACAGCAATTACATTTACACCAATTTTTTTTATGCCATTTCCTCACTGTAGGCATCTGTGTGCTATGCAGCTTCAAGAGGCAAACAGAAAAAAGCTTTGCAACCTCTCCGACAAAGAATATTTTTGGCAAACACACTGCACTAACACGAAGTGTCAGGAAATGAAAGACTCCCTGAAGAGTTCAGCAAACATATCTAAAGAAATCCAAAGGAGTGATTACAAATCCTTTTCAAGATGGTTAGACCCTTCTTTTAAAGCTGCAGTCTGAATAAATTCACTTGCTTCTCCTGAATGTCTTCCTGAGAAGGATAAAAAAGTGTAAGAAGAAATCAAAATGTGGAATTTAAAAAGAATTCTGTCTAATCTGTGCTAATATGTCCATGTGTAATTAATATTTGAATATGTAGCAGTTTGTTGAGATGCTTAACTATTTCATAATACATTTAAGAAATATAATTGCTCCTCCATCACCCAGGCAGACATGTAGTAGGGAAACAGAAATCAAATGAGTACCTTGATATTAAGATTCCTCTTCCAAGACAAATCTAAACATTTTTAAATTCATAATTAGATGGAATTCCTAAACCATCACTAAAGTGAATATCTCTAAAAGATATAGATCACCTATTGAAAATCTCTCTGATTCTGCCTTATATTAAGTAGCACCTGAGTTGGTTTTGCTTAACTAGTGTTAATTAACACAACATGGAGGCACACCAAAAGCACTGAGTGCTATCACCAGATACTTTCTATTCTGAAATTGAAACAAGTTACCACTGCACATGGACAGGCTGTGTACTGTGGATTCTGGCTCCGTGCTAAGTGACAACTGTTCTGCTTCATGTAGTTGCTACACAAGAAAATGAACAAAAGTTTACTCATCTTGGTCAACATCCTGACTTCTTCCTCCACATTCAGCATATCCTCCTTTCTGCAAACAATTTCTTCTCAGAAACTCCTCCTCATTGATGAAATCTAATTGCTTGTAAGATTTGGAGCCCCATTTTCACCTTTCATTCCCCATGATGGTTACTTCCCAGGTGATATGAGACTTTTCCCAAGAAGCTTAACATCTTTTAAGGTCTTAAAAAACAGTTGGTGGGTTGTTTCCAATTTACCTGGAGTGCCAGTTTTCAGAAGGGCTAATTTTAGGAATGGAGAATCAATCTAAACTCACTCCCTCAAGAACTAAGATTGTATATCTACAATGAGCATAATTTCAGGATGCAAAATTACATCATTCACTTCCCTTTGATGCAGTTAGAACTTTTTCTGGAGTTTCACTACTGTTGTTGAACCTCCAGACACAGATATGTTTTAATCTTATGAGGACTGACATATTTTTTCATGCAAGTTGAGAAATCCATTTTCTTTTACTTTTCCATAACTAAACCTGTATTCAGACAACTACAATCTATGAAGCAAGTCTACCCACTTAGCAGGGACTGGAAAGTGCAAAAGATTCAGGAAAAGAAAACTATCAAACTAAGGGAAAACCCTCCCTTAATGTTGACCAATTACCAGTTAGTGATAGGAAAAAACTCCCAGTACTTTATCTATTAAAGCATGTGTCAACTAAACATCAACAAAACCCCTCATCAGTATATTCAGAGAGAAGATCTGCCACCAGCTCATTCAGGGCACATCCTCAGCTTTTCCTAATTACACGTCACTCAGCGAGGCCATGCACAGCCCAGCTTGTTCTGCTGTGACAGCAGTAAACACTGCCTGAGGAAAGCTGCTAATTTAGAAATTAGGCACCAAAATAGAATCTTAATCTGCCACTCCAGCAAGTACAACAACATGAGGGACAGATTAATCTGAACTTTTCTAGAGAAGACAATCTGGTCTCAACAAGGGGAGTGTGACAGGCAGGTTATGGATGATGATCTTAATGAACCACTAGTCACCATGTAGTTCTAGTAATATCCTACACTTTATTCAATTTCAACTGACTAAAGTAACAAAAATTCCCTTTAATCTGATGTATTTAACTTGAATATTCCTTCTCTTTAGCAAGCATCAAACTGAAGGAGGGAAAGTCTAGCCTGGATATGAGAAAAAGGTTTTTTACTCTAAGGGTGGTGAGACCCTGGCACAGGTTGCCCAGGGACGTGGTAGTGTTCAAGGCTAGATTGGATGAAGCCTCGAGCAACCTGACATAGTGAGGAGGTGTCCTTGCCCTGCAGGGAGGGCTGGGACTAGATGATCTGTAAGGTCCATTCCAACCCCTAAATTCTATGATTCTATGAAATCTGTTTGCTGTCTGTCCCTTAAGTCAGTGATAGATACTTCCATCACTAGTATGGCACTCTGTACAGCCTGAGCCCAGCAAGATAAAGAGAAAACACTGTCTCTTCATTGTCAACATATTACACTAAATATATTGTTGTTGTTGCAATTATTATTAATAATAATAATAGATCATGTATTAATATAATAGAATAATAATAGAATAAACAACATTTAGGGCTGAAAGAACTTTGTAATTCTGAATTTCTGCAGTGCAATAATTTTGACAGGAGTGGGCTCCAGCCCATGGACAAGTCTGCACAAGGAATCACCTTTCTGCTGTAGCAGAGCCTTATTGCAGTAATTCCAGATGATGAATTCAGAGAATACTAAGACTGAGTGACCCTAAAATGTAAGTATTGTTTTACTTACACATGTCCTTGTTTGGTGAGGTGATGCTGTATTTTAGTGACAGCAATGCTTACTCCAAGAAAAAAAATGAGCACACATCCTCTCAACCTCTTTTTTTTTGTAAAATTGAGAACATGCTCCTACAGAAAGCAATCACTAACATATGAACTGTATTCATTTCATTATTAAATTGATATTGAACTAATTAATGTTGAAGGCACTGGTCAATAAAAGTAAGGAGTCCCTTTGCTGTTATTGACATAACAGTGTATATAGTGTATTAAAGAATGTGTACTTTTTTGTGTGCTCATAATTGTTATATATAATAAATGGGGGAGTTATATATATATATTTATTTAAAAATACATGTAACAGTGAAGGGTATTTCAAAGTGATGACTCCATTATATTGCTTCCTGGGTTTCTGGGGAACCATGAAGAAACAGTCTTCTTCCTCACTTGGGGGTGAATAATTTTCCTCTTATTCACCTGCAATTTCATATTGTTTCTCCTCTACAGCATGAAAACCTTGCACAGAAATAATTCTTTGTGATGTCTGAGAGAGATTCCTGATACACAAAATTGATTCACAAGAAGATACATTCATACACCAGCAGTGACAATATCTTGTTTCTGTACCCCCTGAGCCCCAACCCATGACTACCACAGACACCCAAAATGGGGTGGACCCATCACTTCTGCCTTGCCAGCACAGCCACCCTGGCTTAGAAATGTTAGAACAGAGTTAATTGCAAACCAACACTATACAGTGTTTTACTTTCAATCCTTTTGCAAGTTTAGCCTAAATTCAATATGTTTCTACTGTAGGCTATGTTTACTGAAATAAAGCTACATTCAACTATGGGCAACCTGTCTTTGAACATATGCTGTAGGCAGCAATCTAGCAGAGAAATGGGCGACAAGCTGTGAGACTAAACTTTTATCATCGGCTCTATAAATCAAGATGAAAGCTATAGACTTCCTCCTGTGGACCTCATACAGCCTTGAGAAAAAAGTTAAAATATTTAGATTGAAAGAACAAAATAATGTAAAGAGAAAAAGAACAACCCAAAATGAAAATTAGTTGAAGCATTTGTGCAGTACTAAATGCAGGTCCAGAATGCATTTTTTAAAGATATACTTGACATCAGTCGCTAATTAGTAAGATTAATGATGTCTGTCCCATTAAAAAGTGTTTTCTTCAGTGTCATTCCTGTTGCTAGCACAGACTACAATTAAGGAAGAATTCCCACTAATCCAACTGTACAGCAAGTTGTACCAGCACAGCTTTAGTGCAGCAAGTAAGAGAGTCCACTTGGTAATTCTCATCTCAACTAACTGAGCAATTTCTAGCATATCAGATAGGCAAGAAACATCTCCTGAAGCCCCTGAAATATTAAATCCATATATATTCCATGAAGTTTCCAACATATATGATATTACTGCTGAGAACAGGGTTTGCACGGATGTTTTTATAATAGTAATTATTTACAGAAACACTGCCCTTTGTGCTTTCTTGGGAGAATCTGAAAATTCTTCAATATCTGGATAAAAAACACTTTGCAATTCTATTTTGCCCATCCTTTTATTCTATAGTGGAAATGTTAAATCAGAATTAATCTGAACTAGAAGCCACAGCAAGTGAACTCGGTCTGTATAAAACACTTCACCCCTTGCTTTCCACAGAGAAGGAAAACTGAATTAACAGCTACTACCCTTCAGCTGTCACCTGCCTTTGGTGCCATAGGCTGTCACCCCTGGAACACAGACCAGAGAAACAGCCTTGTCTTGCCTTAACTCAGTTTACAACCAGAGAGATTGGCTGAAATCCCCAATAAAGAGGAACTGGGGGTCTGCTCTGTTCCACTGACCCTCTCATACAGACAGAATTCCCTTGCAGAAATATAATGAGATACCAGAGGCTGCTAAAAACTTAGAACACCTGTTTCTTGAGTGACTGCAGCTTAAACTGTACTATAGCTGCAGAATGTCAACAGTACACCCCTTCTTTTATATTTACACAACTGTGACACAAAATTGCAGAAGAATCATCTCAGTCATAAGACTTTAGTAAACTATTTTGCATTCTTTGTTTTCCACTCTTCCTCCCTTGTTCTAGAAATTACACACTTTAGCATCCACATTGAAGGATAGCCAACCCTTTTCCAGGTTATCCTGTTTATCAGCAATATCGTACACCATAGCTAGATGTGGCAATTGCTCTGATTCAGGAAAAAGAACGTGGCACTAACAATACTGTTCAATCATCTTTTAGGAACTGATTTCTGAGATCACTCTTGGATTGCTGCTCTGCTGTCCCTTTAGCTGGTTTAGAGTTCTACCCATAGATACCGACAACACACTTCTGCCTTCCTGCACTGGATCCATACTTGAATCAGTCAGACACACAAGTCAGACAGACACCCAAATGTCTCATCCTTTATTCTCCTTAGCATTCTCTGAACACATCAATGCCCATGTGTCTACATGATGGACTCTGTCTAGATACATTCACCAATCAATGAAGGGGATTCCATTCCTCTGATTTGCTCAGGTGAGACCCACCTGCAGTGTTGCCTCCAGCCCTGGGTCCCAGCACAGAAAGGATATTGACCTGTTGGAGTGAGTCCAGAGGAGGCACCAAGGTGATTAGAGAGATGGAGCAGCTCTGCTGTGAGGAAAGGCTGAGAGTTGGGATTATTTAGCCTTGAGAAGAGAAGGCTGCAAGGTGACCTAACTGAGGCCTTTCAGTTCCTAAAGGAGCCTGCAAGAAAGCTGGAGAGAGACTGTTTACAAGCACGGAGTGACAGGATAAGGGGGAATGGCTTCACACTGACACAGAGTGGGGTTAGGTTAGAGATTAGGAAGGGATTTCTCCCTGTGAGGGTGGTGAGGCACTGGCACAGGTTGCCCAGAGCAGCTGTGGCTGCTCCATCCCAGGGAATGTTCCAGGCCAGGTTGGATGGGGCTTGGAGCAACCTGGGCTAGTAGAAGGTGTCCCTGCCCATGGCAGGATGTGGAACAAGATGATCTTTCAGGTCCCTTCTAACCCAAACCATTCTGTGATTCTATGATTTTTATACATTTCTGGTCTACTGTTTAAGCTGTACCTTCCTGTGTGGCAGCACTTTTTTAATATTAGAAGGATAAAATAAATAACCTTACTCCGAGGACTAGCATCAAAAGTAGAAGCTGTATGTAAAGATAAGGCTTACACTTAAAAATAAATAAATACATAAATAATTCACATTTAGGACAGAGATGTCCTCTGAAATCTGCAGGGCAAAGCTCACCTCTAATAACTTCTTCCCCTGCATGCAAAGTCTCATTGATCTCACTGGGGGATCCACTCAAAGTGAGAGCTGCTTATTAGAGCTGAGCTTCCATGTGCAGATCTAAGAAGTAAATTTTGTCCTTCCGACAGAACTATGATCAAGACATAAATTTAGACAAAAAGGAAACAGGAATATGTGCACAACTACCTTATTTGCACAAGCAAAGTGGGTAGCAAGTCTGGCAATGTAAGCGCCTTGAAATAACCTTTACGACTCTGCATAGGCAGAACTGGGCAGAAATGTGAAAAGCCATTCCTGTTGTACTAAAGGCAAATACCAACTTATAAAGATCATTACAACAAGCAGCTGAAGGAGAAATTGCTGCAACAATTTTGCCCTTATTTTTCATCTACTAGTTGTCATGTCCTCTTCTTCTCTCTCTCTAGTATTCTGCATGTTCCACATTTTTATTTAATCCTCCCAGTCTTGGAAATAGGGAACCAGAGAAAACCAACAGGAACCTTCATACTTACAGCATTGTCTTATAATGGCATAAAATGAAAAGAGCTGTAGTGTCTTTCTGACTTACACTCCTGCCAACATAGTTCTGACAGAACAAATATTTCATAGACTTCTTGTATATTTCTTTGTTCTTTGAGTCTGAGCTTTCTTTTTTAAAGCTATTTATCCTAACCATTTCAGACTAATAGTAATGTGCTCAAGAGCTAAGTGCAAAGTATCACAATATTAATATTTCTGCCCTTCAAGAGCATTATGTAAGAATTTTTATCTCCTGACTTGACACAGGACATGACCAGTACATGCCAAAACTATTCCTATTATATAAAAAGGCAATTTTTCCTTAAGTAAATACAAGCCATTTTTCAAATTAAAATTAATATGCACACACATTACATCCTTTGTGACACAAATCCATGTAAGATTCTATATAGGGTGTGCCTTTTTACCTAACTATGAATTCTTCTATCAGCAGAAAAAAGAGATTTATTGTCACATTCCCATTCTATCTTCTAACTTTTGCCTAGTGGGAAAGCATAAAGGAGACACGTGACCCTCATTTGGGGGTTTGGATCAGGGCTCACTAATTCCCTGAGACAAATCCTACTTAAGAAGCAACACTCCTTTTTCTTTTTTTTTGTTAGACTTAAATATTTAACACCACATTTAGAACTGCAGGTCAACTTACCTATCAAGAACTGTAGAAAAAAAAAAGCATTTACAAAACACACTCTAGATATTTGGGATTTAATTTCAAACCTCTGTATTGAAATAAAATATACAGAAGTCTTGCTAATTCTAGTGTCAGTGCATGGTATGTTCCTGAGGCAAGAAATGTGGAGATTGCAGGTGATGGGCATTTGTGAAAACAAGGATATCTAGAACCAGAATATTTAACACTACAGAAAGCATTAGCAGACACAGAATTTCAAACTTAAATCTTCAGTCAGGCTCTAAATACTGGAAATCCAGTGCCAGGATGCTCTATTCAACAGCCCCTGTGTTATCCCACTCTGGGATGGTTCTGTTTTGGACACAAGGTGACTGTGACCACTACAGCAGTTTAGCATGTTTTGACATCAAGTGACAATGCCTGGGAGTGTTCCACAACACTCCTCAATTCATTACTACAGATACAGTCTCTAGCCTACCTCAGAGAAGGACTTTTGAGAAAACTTCACAGGAAACCAAAGGACATCAAGAACAAGCACAGGAGTGAGGTCACAGAGCTCTAAAGGAGGTTATGCTGTTCTTCCTTTCATCACCATGAAACTAGTACCCTTGGCAAGTACAGCTCTGTCTTATCTTTGTCATCTGACAGGAAAAAAAAAAAGAAAAAGATAAACCTTAGTTCCTCCTGATGTTTCCCAGTTGTCATGCAACTGGAAAAATCCTGCCTCCTCAAAATAAATTCAGTACAACACTGGTTCTGGTGGCCTTGATAAAACGCCTGTGCTGGCTCTGCTTCTCCCACTGCCACTGGGAGATGGAAATGCAGGACTCTGACAGCCTTGTGCTTACAGAACAGCTTCAGAGGTATTGCTTCAGCAGAGAAAACCATCTGAAGAGAGGAGCAAATTGTGGCCATGGCCTGAATGTATGTCAGTGTCTCAGGAGGAAGAGGGTGAGAGTAGTGAAAACACACAGTGAAGTCTGAATCACCCAGGCTAAAGCAGCCCAAATCCTACACCAGATTTGAGATCTCTGATTTTCAAAGCAGATCTCAGTAAACCTCAGAGAGAGCACTATACATAGAAACAGCAAATCTCTCTTAGAGGCATATAGGAAAATGTAAATAGTAAATGACATAGCAAAATGTCATCATGAAGTGTTTTGGTGAAGAGAAGTATCTTTAGCTAACAGTTTTGAAAATTCTGAACTTCAGCCCTTCATGGTATAAGGTACAGAAATAAAAGCAGATTTAACTGCAGATAAAGCAAAGGTAGCACCTGTTGTTAGATCCTCAAACCCTTGAGAGAAAGGTGATGCCTACATTAGAGACAAAGAAACATTGACTGTGCAGGTCTTAGAACTGCTACAAGTGCACAAGAATTACATAGCACAGCTACAGCAGCAGGAGGGAAAAAACCACTGCTATTTAAAAATATTATATTCTTTATTTAAATAACATAGATATTTATTGTAATAATTTATTATTTTATTTCCTTCAAATTATCTTTTTCCTAGACTTAGGGTTTTACATTTCTCTAACCCATTTGAAATGGATGATTTACAAAAGAAGGAGTCTCAGGTGGAGGAAAAGAAAGTAAAAGAACAGAAACATTTTCAGACAGAACAAGAAATACAAAACCTGAAAACAGTAACATCGTTCATCTGAAACAAGCTCCCATATCCTCCACTCTGGTTTATGACTGGATACTAGAGTGACCTCCTGGCCTCACATTCATCCTTTTTGGCCCGTACCAGCATATGTAATATTTTGTTTATGTTCGTATGAAAAGTGGATGCTTGAATATTTTCCAGCTTGGACAAGAACCACTCTTGAAGTTACATAATGCATTCAACAAATCACATGACTTTGTTGAAATCATGTTTCTCTGGTGGATAATTATTACTATACTATTACTACAAAAAGCTGGAAAAGGACTTATAAGAGCTTGGAGTGACAGGAAAAGGGGGAATGGGTTCATACTGGCAGAGAGCGAGAGACCTTAAAGATCATCCAGTTCCACCCCCTGCCGTGGGCAGGGACAACTTCCACCAGCCCATTTGCTCCAAGCCCCTTCTAACCTGGCTTGGAACACTCCCAGGGGTGGAGCAACCACAGCTTCTCTGGGCAACCTGTGCCAGTGCCTCAGCACCCTCACAGGGAACAATTTCTTCCCAATATCAAATCTAACCCCACTCAGTGTGAAGCCATTCCCCCTTGTCCTGTCACTCCAGGCCCTTGAAAATTATCTCTCTTCATCTTCCTTGTAGACTCTCTTAATAGCCACAGGGTATGTGGCAGTTTAAGTGGACACTGTTGCTCTTCCCAGCTAACTTCTTGCAGCCCAGAGTTGAGCACAGATTGTATTTTGCTGCTGAGAAGCAGACAGTGGGTATAGTCTGTGTTAGTAGTTCTTTAAGACTGCTGGTGAAGAATAAAGATCAAGGTAATGGACATAACTATCACCCACCTTATCCCAGCAGCTCCTTCACCTCTTCTGCCTCCTGCTCAGGAGAATAAAGCAATACACTTAAGCATGCAAGCAATTTCCTTCACGAAGTAGACTACATAAATGTGCAAAAGAGCTTTCCAAGACAAACAGATTCTTTCCCACAAACTACTAAGTCATGGGCTGTGGAGAATATTTTTGACTGCATTCTGTATTGCTCTTCTTTTCAGACACAAACATCTTCCCATGAAAACACACTATTGTTATTACATCTTATCTCTGGAAAAAAGCCAGCTTATCTACAGGCAATCCTGTGGGGGTTATTTTATTATATTCATATTTATGAATTCTAAAAGTAACATGCAGTGTATAGGTCAGGCTCAGTAGCATCTTGGCTGCAGAGCAACAACAGCAGGACCCTCACTGGGACTCTAATTGCTGGCAGAACTCCTCAGCTTTCTTTCATAAATGTAATGTGGGGATATTTTCTTGGTTAAATGCTGCTTTGCCTTTTGATCCTGTTCAGGCTGATGTTGCTGAGTGATAATGATCTGCCTGTGTGGCCTATTGATATATATGACAATTAATAGCACAGTTTAAGCTGGTTGGGAACTTTTCTTTACTCTGACCTAAATTAATAGAACAATGGAAATTTCAATGTGACTAAGAGGCAAAAATTTTAAAGGCAATTTTAAAAATGACCTACAGTTAATTTTTCAAGCCTCAGAATCTATTGAAAGAAAGAGACTGATAAGATTTAAAATAACACCAGGCATACAGCTCACTTCTGATAAGAGCTTTTCCAATTATACCCACTATGGTGCTACTACAAGTATTTTATGTTGTAGCATGACTGACTCTCCCCTTGTATGAGGCAAATACTTGCATTTTGCTGTATTTGTCTTATATCACTAATAAAACCACAAAGAAAAGTACAGGACAGGTCATTATTTTTCTGCAATTAATACTCACTGTTCACTCAGACCTTTATGAAATGCTGAATAGTTAAATGGAAGTTAAATAAAACACTGAATTTGAGCCACTGTAGAAAATGTAACAAGAGACAGTCTCTAAGACACACAAGCTGGACATAAGTCAGGAAGAAGTGGCAGAAAGGTCACTTTCACATTTGATTATGTATTTTATTTTATTCTTGGTGCATCTAGAAAGTTTACCATCAAGATTCAATTCTGTCACTCCCAGCCATGCCCTCACACCAGCCCCCAAGATAAATGTAGGCTTAGGAAGGACATACCACATCATCACATTACTATTTATCTGCAAATCAATTGCAATAAACTCACTAAATGTAATTAAAGGAAATCCTACAATATCTAACCCCCCACAGCACTGTATTATTTTGCAATCAAAAAAATCCTGATAAAATCAGGTATGTACAAATATAATCTACCTGCCAAAATGATACAAATTGTAAAAGCATAAAATCCTTAGAAGAAATGAATGCTGACTCAGAGAATTTAATGTTGGCAGAAGAAGGCATTCCCTTGCAGAAGGGGAATTTTATCATCCCAAGTAAGCAAGTAGCAGATAATCTGTTTACTCCAGTTTCTCACTTAAACTATATGGAACTAGCTAAACTACTAGTTTAAACTGCTGCAAACTAGAAAGATTATGGATTGTGATTTTATTCCAAGACATCTTGATTTAAGCACAAATCAATGAAAACAGAGAGATTATTTAAAACGCACATAATCACATCACTTTATTAAGTGAAATATACCACTGGTTTAAAGTTTGATGGTATTATCTACCAAGATTAATATTATTACAACAGATTATCCTTTCCAGCAGGGCTGCAGACAGAAAAGTGATGCTGTAGAAGTATAATATTACATTTAATCAAATTTCTTAGAAAGAATAGTTCCATTATATCATCATTTGAACAGCTCTTCAATGAACCAATGGGCAGTGTGTCTTCATCTTTTATTTCTAATCAGCTAATAAATCTACACGCTGCCAAAAACCATGCCCAAATATTGGCATGCATCCCCATTAGTCATCCTTTGACTACAGCAATGTGCAGTCCACTTTATGGCACCTGCACACAATATCTAGTGGAAATAAAAGCATATTTTTACAATTACCTTTCTGTAATTGGTCCATCAAGCTGCCACCCTAGTACTTTGCTTATTGACTGAACTTTGTGGTTTAGAGCCTCTTAAAGAATAGATCACAGTGGATAAATGAGAAATGAAAGCACAGAGGCATGTTGGGATTTCCTAGGGGCAGAATGGGGATGGGGAAGGCACAGCTCCCAAAGTCTAGGACAAACAATGTAAGAGAAGAGGGCAAGGAGTTTAAACCTAAAAAGAAAGGTGTTATTAGGTAAACAAAAGGAAAGTTCAAGTTTAACACTAATTATTTGTGAGTACTTTGAAGACAAATGGAGAGGAGAAGTTAAAATCATGCCAGAAATATAAAATGGGGAATAACAAATTCATGCACCAGGAAAATAGGAAAGAAAAAAATAAAAGTCTTGAAAAATCCTGTTTGATTCAATGTTCCACATACAGAATCAGTCCCATATTTGATTATCCCTGGTGTGCTTCTTGGGAAAACTTAAATGCTTTGAACATACAGACACATTACTGCATAAAATCCTTGGTATAGTACTATATCTGTCAACTGAATGTACCTTAAATTAGACTTGAGCTCTTTTAAGCCAAATGACTTGGATGTGGAGAGCAGTGAAGCCCCAACAGCCCGGACAGAACAAAGGGAAATGTGCTCAGAGTGGCCTACCTGACTTCCTTCAAGTTTGCCAGAACACAATGCAGGCTCTCCAGCCCACCCGGAATGCCAAGCCACTGCTATCACACACTGTGTAGGAGATAAATCCTACCAGCTAAGCACAGAAATAAATGACATATCACAACTGTTAAGCTCCACAGCTGTGAGAGTGGTGCTTTAAAAATGAAGTACATAAACTATACTAGAGAGGTGCTTGATAATGATCCCACAGTTACAGTCTAAAGGGCTGCCTGCTCAGCAGAACCTTGCAGAGACTTGCAGAATGCTCTCTCGAGCTTTGGGGTCCCAGTAAAGCACAGGATTACAGCAGCTCAGGCCAAGACAATTCTGGCTACATGAAGAAAGCAGAACAGCTTTAAAATCTTTATGTTAAAAATGAGGGCTGTCAGACATAGACAGGTTTTAAAGTAAAAATTAACCTTCAATTTCAGATTTAAGCATCTGTACCCTGCCTGTGTCTGGTGAAAAGCCACACGTGCTGGTCTGTAATCAGTGATAGGCACTGCCCTATTGGGCTGACCTGAGTGTTCAAACCATGGGAATCTATTTGGAAGGATGATTGATATCAGTGTTTTAAATAGGCCCCTCATCCACAGAGGAATTGAAAGAAAGGGAAACAAAAGCTTGATGGCAAGCTGCCTGTTCAGCTCCCCATGCTTTTTTTTTTCCTAAAAGGTCAGATAATTGAATAGTGCAATTTACTTTGTTTGGAAAAAACAGAAGAAAGCAGGAGCTGTGATACAGACTTACTAATAGCACAGTCGAGACACGTAGTTACACTGTGCTTACCTCATCTGCATTGTTTTCATTTACTTAATTTCAATTAGATTGCAAATTATACAGGGATTAAGGTGTTTCTGCTGTGTGACCTATTCAATTTTGCAGTCAATTGATTTCTACTTATTTAGTAAGTGTTTGGACATTAGCTGCCTTAGCAGTTAGATTTACACTTGAAGTCAACTCTCCAACATGGCAAAATGCTCACAAGTTGAGTTCCTCATAAACATGATAGAGGAAATAATAAGCTGCAGGAAAGGAACTGGATGAAAATCACCTATAATGGGATTAAAGTCACCAATGGCATAATTAGACAAAAGCAAACACTACATATAGTAGGACATGTTAACAGAAGCAGTCTGTAAAACTCAGGGTCATTCTTCCACAACATGGTCTTAAGACAAAGATGTGTCTTCAGTTTCAACACATTCCTTCAAAAATACTGATTAGGAAACACCAATCAGGCAGAGTGTCAAAGAGAACAGTGTTAGATGCTCAAGCAAATAAGGGGAGAAGAAAAGGAGAAGGCTGGACCAGACTTGTTCAGCCTAGAGCAGGATACATTGGGGGAAAGGGAGATGGGATGGACATGACAAGAGTCTTGAAATATAGTATGCTGCTGCATACAAGAACAGTGATCATTTATGTCTCTGGTCAATATGACAGGAAGAGGATTAAACTGCAGGAAGGAAGATCTGGGTTAGACATGAAGAAAAATGTTCAAGCTACTAAAGTACTGAAGAAGTTAACAGAAGTAGTTTAGTCTTTGTCAGTAGATCTTTAGTACTTAGACATGTAACTGTCAGAAATGATGGAGAGGTCATCTTGATTTTCACAAAGGACAGAAATAAAGCCCTTCTGAGGTTTATTCTAATCATATGAGAACCTACACAATACTAGTCTTCTCTGCCATACTAATAAATTCCTGAAAACACAGAGGGTGATTTCTTTCTTAGGCAAAGGGATTTTAAGAAAGAGATCTAGAAAGACTTTGACATGTTTAAAACTAGATGTAGTGAAAACAGGCTCCCTGATGGCAAGCCAGCCATCTTGATATATTATTGGCACAGGTGTTATGAGTAGGATGATACTGAGAGAGATACAATCATTAAGTACTCACCTTCTCTTTGCATGTTATCATACTGGAAGGCCAAATTTCTTCTGAATTTTCTGCATCAAAGATGAGCTGATAATGGCATTAGGATAACTAATATGACAGTTAAGAAGAATTCTGGATGATGACATTGTTAGAGGGTCCCCTATTTCAGTAGGACATTAATGTCTAGTAACATGTATGTATTTACTGATGTGTATAGGGAGAAGATGCTTCAAGATTTGTTGTCAGGCTTAGTGCTGTGCTGAAGGAATATTGCCAAAGAAAGTAAGGCCATGCCTTTACTCAAGAGCAATTACACCTGAGTCTCACTGAGGAAGCAAGGTTTTACTTCAACTGCTTGCACACTGTTCATGAGAATGACTGTGCTTCCCCTCTTAACATTCAAAAGAAAGAAAACCTGACAGCCCATCCACTCTTGTGCCTCTGCAATTGTAGTTTTCAAAACATTTTCTGCAGGAAGTTTGCTAACAACATCTGCATTCCTTGTGCCGTCCTCTCGCAGCAGAGTGACCACACAGAATGAGCATTTGGTAGGGGACATACTATCTCCAGTATGGCCAGGACATGGTAGTACAGGGAAATACTGCTGGCACTAGCTCAACCATTTGAAATGCAATACAGGTAGAATCTGCCAGATCTTCTCCAAAAGTGTATTGCAAAAGTAATATTTTCTTTTGTCCAAGTAGAATTTTTACTATTTCATGTAGAGTTCAAACCTTCCTTTACCCAGCCCAGCTGTCCAACTAGGAACTTTCAGGTGCCCTTTGCCAAAACCCCATTGGGAAGTCACTTGCTGGTGACTGCAAGAGCCATTTTTAAAGTTAATATTTCTGCTTGCTGATCATGTCTTACTTTAACTCAATTTGCATTGCTCTTGTTTAGCCTTGCTGTTTAGGGGGTTGTTCTAACCTGCTCTGTGGATTGAGGGGATATGTTTGCCACAAAGTATTCCAAGAAAAAAATTGTTCCAAGTGAGTATTCTGGGCCACAGCTTTAGTTGTATTTATTTTTTTCCCTTACTGGGTTTGCAAAGCATAGAAATAGCAATCCCCCACTGTTTCCGTTATGTTTACTGTCTTATTATTTGTATTTGCTCTGGTTTTTTCCTTTGATTTTTCTTTTAAGAGCCAGGGCACAATTACTTAAAAGAAAAGTAATCAAACAGGGGAACAGATATTGCTCTGAGATTGACAGATAATGAATAGTATGTTTGTGTAAAGGACATGTATTTATGCACCTCATCCTAGAAACCACTGATGTCAGTAAGAGTACATTCAGCTTGTACATGGGAATCAGTACTTAACAGGAAAGGGATCTGAAAGGGAACAGATGATTCCACTGTTCTGGTTAAGAGCCTTAATAGTGATCTAAAGGAATTATGAGCAATTTACTCATGAAATACCAGAATGCAGTAATAGTACTGCTAAGTGAGTATTTATGAAGAAAAACAAAGCAGAATGATTTAACAGGAAGGCCTTTGAGAAGAGCATTGAAAGGAAAAGCATAACTAAATCAAGTAGCTGCCATATAATAAGCAGCAGAGAAGAAAGAAAATAAGGCAGTGAACAAACTAAAAATATTCAAGAAATAGTTGATACCTTTTCTCTCTCAAGCTTTGCTCTCTGATGTATATCCCCACCGTCCTTCCAACTAGGAAACTGGATCCAGACCAGGAGGTGCAACGAGTCAAAGAGAAACAGTCAGGAAGGAGAAAAAAACACTGTGGCTTTGCACATCTATACAGTGGCTTTGTGTAATGCACATACACAGTCAGCAACATGGTCATTGGTTTCCAACCCAAAAGGTAAATATAAATAAATAAAGATCTAAAATAGTTTCTCTGATTCAAAGACAAGTTATATATAAATAGAATAAATATATTATTACTACTACTCTGACTCTGAGTTCCAGAAATAACATAGTAACTTCAGTGATTTTTCCCCATTATAAATAGAACATGAAACATAGAAATGGATCACAAAACTCTGGATCACAAAACTCTGGATCTCCCGGGCCTCTGCCCAGTAACACCAGCAATACTTCTTACTGCCCAGGGATACAGGTTCTTTGTGTGGTAAATGAGGCATATTATCCAGGAGGGACAGGGAAATAGGTTGGAAAAGCCCTCCAACATCACCAAATCCAACTAATCTACCCAGTCCCACCAGCATGTTCCCCACTACACCATGTCCTTAAGTGCCATATCCACATGTTTTTTGTACACTTCCAGGGATGGTGACCCTGGGCAGCCCATTGCAGTGCTTGATAACTCTTTCCATGAATAAATGTTTCCTAATATCCAATCTAACGCTCCATCCAAAGCTAATCTAAAGCGTGAGGCCATTTCCTATTGTTCAGCCACTTGTTACCTGGGAGAAGAGACTGACTTCCACCTCACCACAACCTCCTGTCAGGGATTTGTAGAAAGTGATAAAGTCTCCCATGAACCTTCTTTCCTCCAGGCTGATCCTCCCCAGTTCCCTCAGCTGCTCCTCATATGACTGACTCTCTAGGTCCTTCCCCAGCTCCTTTCCCTTCTCTGGACACTCTGCAGCCTCTCAATGTCTTTCTTACAGTGAGAGGCCCAAAACTGACCCTGGGATTCAAGGTGTGGTCTCACCTGTGCCCAGTACAGAGGGACAGTGACTGCATGGTCCTGCTTACCTAGTAGGTAAGAAGAGAACAGTGAAGACCCCAGCAGATGCATGCAAGTTCCTGGCAGCGATTCACACAGTGTGTGTCAATATGCAGGTGTGGCAAAGTACCTGCCATAGGTTGCCTGTTTGGAACTCAGAAGCATGACAGGAACATGGAGAGGCATATTAAATCCAACTTTCATCTAGTGAACTTGTGTACCAGCAACAGAGGGACTGCGAGATGGGTTTCTGCTAGAGCAGCTGTGTATACAACCCTTTGTGGCTCCAGCCCTCAGTCCTGCTAGTCCTCAGCCCATCTCCATCAAAGCCAACACACATATGCCCATCCCTGCTGTGATGGCACTGGCACTGCCATGGACACACTACTGCTTCACCTGCTGCCTGAAGACTGTTTTCCACCATGCACAGAACAGACACTGCTGCTAGCAAGCTCTGCTTCCTTTGTTACCTAACATCTCAAATCAAATCATTTCACTCATTAAACACAAGCTTTCTACACCTCAGTGTGAGGAGGGCAGGGCAATTCCTTACCCTGTGGCCCCACAACTGGAAGAAACAGACCTGGATGAAAGCAAACAGTTAAACAGTTCATGAAGAATTCTAAGTACTTCAAAAGGACATTGGTGTCAGCATCAGCAACTCACTGTATGTCCCTCAGTCCTAAGCGTATCCTGGTGAGAGAGCCCCAGACACAGTCAATATGAAGCTTTGGCTTCAAACACCACAGGAATTTTACACAATGTGAATTGTAAGAATTTCACACCATTTCCCAGTAGTTTTATCAGCTTTGTTCATGCTGTTCTATACATGTGCCTTTGCTGTTAATACTATTCTACTTGTCCCTACATGTGATTTTGTTTGCCACATGATTTCTTGTAATCCAAGTAAAAAATTGCAATAAAAAATGACCTCTTTTCACACTTTACTTTCATTTCATAATTTATATTAATAAAACTGTACAAATATAACTCACATAGCACCAAGACTTCTGGTATTCTCCTAGTAGAAAAAATACTTCTCAAAATCAGAGAAATGCTTCAAAGAACAAAGGAAACTAAGTTAATTTTGAAAGAACATTAATTATATGCAAACCAGAAAACAGGATGCTCAGAGCTGGTGATCTATATCTAATATAAAATGACATATCTAATGCATGAAAAAAATCAACACGTCATTCTATTTTGCCCATATGAACATTTCATAAATAAAGCTGATTTGATAAATATTAAGTTTCCTTTCTCTTAGTAAAATTTCAAAAACCCACAAGATAGCAATTTTTGTTAGGTGCATTTACTCGATAAGATAATATTTCCTCATACAGTGACTTCTGAAAATGAGACAGTATAAGGCTTCTTTAAACAAAAAATATAAAATATTATACCTACTGATTTATTTGTGGTTTTAATACTGAAAGAATTAATCAATCTTCCAAAAACATAAGATGTGTAAGTATAATATCAAGTTAAAAATCAAAGAAATAACTTTAAAAAGGATTATAAATTCCTATCCTATGGGTAAGAAAAAGACTTTTCTTCCTATGTAGTAGATGCAGTTGCCTTTTACTTGGAAAATCCCTTGTGGAAAGAAAACTTTCCACCTGTGGATTCTGCCTCTCAGGTTTTTGAAAGCCCTGCTGCCAGGAGCTCAGAGTGACAGGTTTTATGTGAAGCCACAAGAATTTGACTTGCATCACTGGACCACTGTTTTTCACAACACACACTGCTGCTGAATCGAAGCAGCAGAAAGCTGCTAATACAGTTTTTCGAAGTAAAGATCTGTGCAAATGCCAATTGTTAACCCTTAGGGCCTCCTTCCCACCACCCACATTTTTCCTCACAGCCATGATTTGCTGTGTTGCCATGGACAGGAGCCTCTCTGACGAGCCCACACACCAGCTCCCAGTTTGGAGCCATGTACAGCCACCGTGTTCTTCGGGAGAGGCTGCAGAACACACAGCTGGGCTGAACTCTACAGCCAGGTAAAGGATCTAGCACTTAACAGTTCTGTTTCTTGTTGAACAGAGTAGTGCAGCACAAATAACCCTCAGGATGCTTTGAAAACCCCGTGTAACAAAGTATGCAGCCTACTGCGATGATTACAGTGTCCTCTACTCCACTGCTGCACAAACAGCTGAAATTGTAAGCTATTACACTATTGCTTGCAGTGTATTGTATCTTTTTGAAACTATGAACACTCATATGCTTCTGGGCTAGACACTGTCAGGCCGCAGTGGAGAGGTCAGTCAGGACAAAACCAGGTTGCAACTGCATTTTTACTATTTCAGGACTTCATTATCAACACCTTTGTATACAGTCTGCTTCTGCAGGAGCCTTGGAGACACCTTTCCATTAATCAACTGCTTTGGGGCATTTTTTGTTGCTGTTTTTTTTTATTCATTTAATATTCTAAGCCAGGGCCAGGAGTTGGACTTCCATGATCCTTTTGGGTCTCCTCCAACTCAGGAGATTCTATTATTCACATTCTAAATTTAAACTTAACATGTAATATTATACATTCAATACAAAAAATTGTCTCAAATGGAAAATCATACAATCACAGAACTATAGAATGGTTTGGGTTGGAAGAGACCTTCAATTTGTTCCACCCCCCGCCATGGGCAGGGACACCTTCCACTAGCCCAGGTTGCTCCAAGTCCCATCCAGCCTGGCCTGAACAACTTCCAGGGATGGAGCAGTCACAGCTTCTATGGGCAACCTGTGCCAGTGCCTCAGCACTCTCACAGGGAACAATCCAGGACTTCATCCAAAATCTTTTAAAATGGAGTGCTATAAAGTATAAAGTTCTTCTTTTCTTGTGGAAGACATTCTTTCAAAAGTTCTTGATCAGCACCCATTGCAATGTTTTCACTGCCATTTCCAGAAGGGAATTGAGAAGCCAAAAAGTTTGCTCCAAATGGAATTCTGTGAGAGAGCACAGAACTGAGCAAAGTGCTGTGAGCACAGTCCATACACATTCCCACAGGTTTGCCCTCCTCTTGCAGCATTCTGCCTGCATCCTGCATCCCTGACATGCCAGTCCTTTTCAGTAAATGGCCAAGAATTACATGGCTCCCCACTGTGCAACCTTTAAAATGTTTAGTGCCTAGCAGCAGTGGGTTTTTTCAGTTTATGTTCACAGAATTCCATGATGTGCAAACATTTATGAAAGTGAGAAGTGCTTGATGAATGCAAACTCTTACAGAATGTACAATCAATCTCTAAATCATCATTTAACAATAACTGAAAATGTTCATATCAAGCTACAGAGAATGATGTTCACTGTTGTTTTAGAGTAAGTATCTCCCTACTCCAATTCTCTTTGGTTTTTCAATGCCTATTTTCAGCCCAGGCTGCACAACTGCCTTTGCATGCAGGATGCTGTCACTATGTGCACATAACTCATAGTTTAGGTTCATACACAGTTAGACTTCAATATCTGGATAGGACAGGAATATCAGGCAATTCTCTTGATCTGGCACACATATTACATGTATCTAAGCTGCATGTTTATTATGAAATGCACCATTTTATATAGCCAAAAAGATGTTAACATTATTTAGCATTTGTTAACTACTCATTCTCCAATTAAACTTCCAGGACAGTATCTCTGAAGACTTCACCTTCCCTAATAAGGCCATTGCAACACTCACAGCACAGTGTCAATGTGTTAAATACATGAAAATTCTTCTGGCAAGGATACTTTGGGGAATGTTCACACCATTATATTTTCCTATACTGGTATTTTCACAATTGGCAGGTGATCCATATATTCCTGCAAAGCCCCTGCTGCATGTTGAGCACAAAGTAAGCACTAGCATTGTGTCCCTTAGAGAACTGGGATGCAACACTCAGATGCAGAATATCCATTATTCCATGCTGTTCTAGGTCAGTTGCTTTCTGAAGACCTCCAAGGTGAAAGGACCACAATGGCATAATGGCCTTCACTTTACAGTGCTTTAAACATTCAGCAATTTCTATGTTATTGCATTTTTCAGCAGTGGTAAGAAACATTATTACAAAACTATTAAATTTAAGGTAAGTGTTTATTTCTTAGAAAGACTGAATAACTTTCAGATATTACAGCACCTAAAATTGCTCTGTTTAAATCTGGGGTTGTGGTAGAACTGATTTTTAGTTTCCTTTTAGTATTAAAAGTTAAAATATAGCTAAGAAGAAATAGTGTGAAACCAAACAAAACAATGATCCAGTGCCATGTGATTTAATTCTAGCAGCCTCTAACTCAACCTCAAAATCACTTCACCAAATGCTTATTCCTCATGGAGGCATAGTGGGAATCTTCCTAAATCATTTCAGAAAGTGTGCCCTGCCCTCAGTCTCTAATCAGGATGTGAAATCAAGGAATTTTCATAACTTGGCAAGCGTGTGCTGGTGGAATGATAGAATAAGCCTCAACCTTACTCAAGCCCAGCTGCTGTCAGGAGACTCAGGACACTATGGATTACTTCTACAGCAGGGACCACACCACAAACATCAGCAAGTACTAATGTAGGGTGGTCACAGAAGGTATTCTTAGGAAATAGAGAAAATAATGCTCCTATTTTTGTCTCAGATCCAACCTGACCAAATCATGGCCCTTAGCAGAAATAATTTAAGCACTGATTTTTTAACCTTTGAGGCAAAACCAATTTCTTTATGTACAGTTTCTAATAAGCAGTAATTAACCTATCCAAGAGGTAGTATCTGTTTATTATTTTAAATGAGAGGCTTTATCTAGACCAGCTCTTTCTTAACACTCACTGATCTTAAGATTAAGTACTTCAGAACTGGGAAAAAAACCCAAAGCATGAGGAAATCATTCTCTAACCAAAAGAAGCAGAGGAGCAGTTCAGCAAAGGAGTGGAGAAAGCAGAACTATTTGAGCTGTTAAGCACAGAAAACACCATGTTGCCAAAACTGCTGCTAACTCTCACGTAAGGCTGTGCTTATGATGTGCCTGCACAGGTTTGTACCTTCCAGTCTAGCCCTTCCCCAGCACTGAAGCAGTAAGCCAGGCAGGGAATCCAGAATCTACAGGAAGGTTTCACTTGGCAGGGAGAATTAACTGTACCAATGTCCAAGTCACTAGGAAGCACACAGACAAAGCACAGATTAAAAAGCTTAAGAAGATGAAGTATCACTTTGGTTCAAAACTGAAACAGTTGCTCTGTGAGAAGGAGACTAGATCCTTATCATGATACACTCAATCTCATGAGTCTAGGCAGGCAGATGAATGGGAGAGGTGAATGGAGAGCTGTAGAAACACTGATGAAAAAACAAAGATATGGTTATACAAAAGAGAACTGGTGAAGATATCTTTAGAGAATTAAAAATCAAAAGGAAATTTGCTATGGCAATAAAAAGACATACAAGTGAGGATGTATATAAATGAGTAGTGCAAGCAATACTACATACAACTAACAAAGAATATGGAAGCCAAAAAGGAATAGAAACATTGTACAGATTCCCTTCCCGTCTAACAAGTAAAAAGTATTATAATTAGCAGCCAACCCAACTTCAATTGCTCAACAGAATCTTGAAAAAATGATTAAATAATCAATTAATAAGTACCTACAGGATAATAAAGTGATGGAAATAGGCAGCACAGATTTGTCAAGAGCAACCAATTAAATTTCTTTCCTTTACAGGTAACTGGTATAATTGATAAGGTAGGAGCAGCAGATGTAATACAGCCTCACTTCTATGAAGCTTTAAATACTGCTAGACATGGAATTTCCATTGGCAATCTAGGGAAATAGTACCTGGATGAAAAAAACCCTGGAGCCCAAACCTTAATTAATTTAAAAGATATGTTCAAGGAGCAATTATCAATATTCTGACTTTGAACTGAAAAGACATTAAGATGGAAATTCACAGGGGTCCACCCAGGCAATATCTAAATTAGCCTCCAGTGAAGAGGGTCACAGAAGTGCAGGTAAAAGAAGGCAGGAGGACATGTAAGCACTCTAGATCTTTGTGATTCAAAATGAGCTTTTCAAACTGGAAACAAAGTCTGGAAAGAGACTGGAAACACCTCTAGGATGAAGTTTGGCAAAGGCAGATTCAAGTCATTGCATGTGGGACTAAGTCATGAAATGCACCAAGACAAAGTAATAAATAAAGGGCCAGACAGCAAAAGTGAAGGGAACACAGGGCCTAGAATATAAACAGTAGTAAAGAAAACAACATCCAAGCTCGTTCTTGAGACACGATCAGGCCTGAAAAACAGAGAAGGACAAGTGTTCCCGACGCTATTAGTATGAGTCAGGTGCTGAAATCCCAAAATAGATGATGTCAAATTGCAGACTCCACATGAGGAAAACAATAAGAACAACACATTTTAGAACATGACAGATAAAGAAGAGCTGAAGGAACTTGATGTATTTGATTTACAAAAGAAAACATTAAAGTGAGATTCATGAGAGGCTTACAATGCAAAAATCTGCAAGCTGACAGTCATCCTATGCAGGGCAGGAAAAAAACCCCAAATGACAGGCATTATAATTTGGTTCAAAGATTTACTTTGGATATTAGAAAAAGTTTTTTGACTAAAAGAGGTACAAAGTCTTCAGAGTCTTCTAGAAAGGCTTCAGAAATCCTTTTGATTTGTTGTTGCTATAAAAACACTAGACTAACAGCTATTTTGGTGCAAAGAGATTCATAAGATGATTTCTTACATACTTCCTAGCCTTAATTTCCTATAGTTAATGGATAATTTTGTTGGAGCTGAGCAACTCTAGACCAACAGAAGTCTAAGCAAACTGAAGAAATTATTTCTAATTGCTTAAAAAAAATTAATCTTAGCAATTTTTAGTGAAAGTCATTAAAAGACAAACAATAAAATAGATATTCAATTCTAAATGCAATGAAAACTCATTAGAAGTGGCAAACACTAATGCACTGTATATTTTTATTGATTTTACTTTACTTAGAGGAAACTTATTTTCTAATAATAATTTGTTACTGCAGATCAGGTTATGCAATGACAAGATCAGCTGAGATTACTTTGTTCACTGGGATTCAACCCCTGCATTCAAAGATTAATTGCAATTAAGAAAAACGTGAGACCTTAGTACTCTTGGCAAAGTACTTCTAAACCAGCTCCTTCAGAATGAAAGGATGAGCCCCTTTGACATTCAGGACAAGAACTTAATGAACTGTAAACCACCACATATGGCAACAGCATCCCTGCTGTAGGAAGAGAGGGATAGAAAAATGAATGGAAGAAAGTCCCTTATTTTCAGTCACTATATAATGACTTTTAACAACTGAATACAACAGTGCAGCCTCAGGAGTAGAAATTTTCCCCTTATGAGTACAGTTGAACATTTATACCTGTTTCGATCAACAAAGAAAGAGATCTACTAATTGTTTTGTACAAATGACTTAGCACCCCATCCAAACCCTCTCCTTTCAGAAACACTGATGAGTTGGATTAGGCTCAGCCTCTGGAGGATTTTCCACCGTATGAGGAGGATGCTTAATACATATCTCACACAGCAAACCCACCTGTTTCTCTAGCACAACTCCACTATCTGATTTATTCCTGGTTGCCAAGAAATCACACTGCTCGTCTGTTTTCTGTGTCTGGGTTTTTACCTGTTAGGCATTAATATGGGTGCTTAATTAATACCTTTTTTTATTAAGAGAATTAGTGCTTTTGGTCATATGAATAATACACCAAGTATTCAATGTGAAGTTCAAGCAGCAAGCATGGTGGAATATTAGCATGAGAGCAGAAAAAACTGCCGAGCTATACAACAGAGAATTGACTGCTTATTTTAAACTGGTAGGTACTTTTTCTATTCTGCAGCCTATCAAGAGAAATTCGTAGGCTTTAGGAAATGATTTCAAACACATGAGCAATTAAACTTGGATTTTGCAGTTGAACATTGCTCCAGCATTGTTATTCCCTGACAATATGCTGACCAGGTTTTGGGCTGCTGTGCTATCCCGTTGGTGCAGCTGAATGTTTTCACACAAACCCAGAAACTAAAAAAATTCCCTTGTTTTTCTGGCTAATAGACCAGCAGGCACGTAACAAATAACTAACATAATGAACATATGATGTGCTAGTCCTATTTATTGATAATTATCTTTTGCATATCTGAGTAAGCTTATGTTCCTGAAGGTGTAGGGATACCCTAGAGGAATAAAAGCAAGAATTAACACTCTAGTGCACATGCTAATTAGGATTTAATTAGGGAATTTAAAAAATGCAGAGTGCATGTTTTCAGCAAGTGCAAATTACCAACTTACTGCTTGTAGGGGTTTTTCCCCCCTGTATTTTTTCATTGTAAATATTATAATTGTCACTTTACATAAAATTCAAGAAATTCAAATCTTATTTCAGTTTTTAGGAAGAAATATTTTTTCCTTTGGCACATTTTCAGCCATTAGAATTCCCTAACATTGCATCCCAATTTATAGTATTTTTCCACATTACTAATTCAGAGTGAAAGATATTAAATTGCTTTTCCTTATGCTTCTACAATCTACACAGGATGGTCTCTACAAGTCCCACTGTAACATTGTCCTTCAGCCTTTGGTGTTCATCTGAATAACAGTTATAAGCTATGGGTCAGTATAAGTACTTTCTCCAGAGAAGGTGGAGGCCTTTCTGGAACTAGTATTTTCCAGGAAACATCATGAAACCACCAAGCTCTATTTGAACACAACAGTGTTTCCCCCCACCTGCTTCGTGCTCCCTTCTAGATGTCCCACTTCACCTGGAGGCTGATGGAATTCTGACATAACAGCCTAAGAATTCTGAACCTGACCTGAAACTGCCCAATGCTAACAGTAATTTTTCCAACCCTGTCTCTGCATGTGCCATTCTCTAAGTCTCACTGGAAAATTCACACCAGAGAGAAATAAACATGCAATAAAGGCAAATTTTACAGATCTTTCTAGCTGGGCTTTGAGAGAAACTTTTGACTAGGGACTTTCTAATGAAAGGGAATTAAGGAGATGATTAAAGCTTGAAGAAAATTCAATTTGCATCCATATTTTAATTCTTTCGAAACAACCTTTTTAAACAAAAGGTAATCTTGTCAAATACCTTTTCCATTAATTATTAATGCTAATTCCTGATCTTCATTGTTTTCTTTTCACAATCAAAACCTTGCCAATGAGCTTCCTTTGCTGTTTTGGGTTTCTATCTCTCCACCACAGTGCTCAGTAAAGCCTCAGCCTGTGCACAGTGTGGAATTTCATGGGAAGGCCATCACATAAATAGCCCCCTGAGACCTCCCATTTTTTCACTTTAATTCTTGGACATCTATAGAACCTACTAAATAGACTTCAGCACAGTTAACATCTTTGCAAGTGATTCCACCTTCTCATTAACACAGAATATAACTGAAGAGGGAGAAAGCAAGGACAATGTTTGACTTTATAAAAATCTCTGGAAGTGATTCTTTATAAGAATCTCTGGCACAGCCTATCAGAACCTCAGAAAACTGTTGCAGGATTATACAGGGCACAGAAACAACAGTACAAAATGTATTTATGGTCGCAGTCACCACTGCTAACACTGAGTAGTGCTGAACCCACTGGTGAGTTTAGGGATTTGAATGGCCACATTTATTTTCTTTCTTTTCATATGCTGCAGTTCTATTAATTTTCTGAACCAAGATATGAAAGAATGAAAATGAAATGAAAACCAAGAGAAAAAGAAACAACTACTAACTAAACAAGTGAAAGATCCTTCAGCAAGGCAGAGCCCTGATACTGTGTTTAGTTGCATGAATGATTTTTACAGCTGTTATTTAGGCAAGTGATTTGGGTTCTGGATCACTGAAGTCACCAGGTTACTGCTGGTGGACTGGGGAGAGAGCAATCCTCTGTGCACACAAACAGTCAGCACAGCTGGATTAGCCAGAAAGGAAATAACACCTAGGATCCTAAGTGAGAAATGTTGGTGATATATCTTTATGGTAAAAATTAATTAATCTAACTTCAGACACAAATCCTTTGTCTTAAAAAAAAAAATAAATCTTAATTCTTCCCTTCTCAGCTGTGGAACTGCTTTTAAATGATCTAAAGGTGCTCTTCCTTTCCTTCAGTGCTAGTACTGAAGCTTATTAGGAGCAATCAAAATATTCCAGGAAACACAACAGAAGGAAAGATTTCTGACCTTTAGTAGTCACCAGTTCCAAGGTAAGAACAAAATTCATTGTTTCCAAAGATCATGTCCCATCCAAAAATTAAGTGAAGTATATTCTTAAACACATCTGCATTTGATTGTGAAGTTACATTTTTAAAAAGTAAGGTTAAGCAACTTTATTGCAGTCTGTGTGTGTTGTTGGAGTGTAGTCTAGCAAAAAGCCAGGACTTCAGACTTCGTTTAGCCTTCACTTTGTTTTCATTCAGCATTCAGGTTCACCCACACTCAGACTAGATTATAACATAATAACAGGCAACAGCTAATAAATTTGTGTTCTCGGTACATCACTCAACTGCCTCTGATATCACAATATTTAAAGGATCTATCACAGTATGAAACATTTCAGCTAAGTCTTTGTAATGATTACAAATTAAATCCTTTAAAAACATTTTTATAACCCATTTTGTTGGAGACAGTGTTCCTTTCCAGGAGCTGTACTGAATTTCAAACCATCTTATTGGAATATGAGAAAAACAGCACAAAAAGGCAAAGCTTTTATTAAAACATCATTTCATGAAAGACTTCAAACCAGATTAAATCTAGCAGATGTTTTGTAGATAATTACTAGGTCACTTAAAGAAATATTTACTTTTTGACTGCTCGCCATGTGTACAATAGAACAGGTGTTTCCCTATTAGCACTGTTTAGAGCAAGATCCTGGATAGATTTTACCTTGTAGAAATTGAGTTTTTCCTACTGAAATGCCAAGTGCTGTCAACTGAAATGCTGCATCAATTTTTCCAAGACGCAACTTTTTCCAGAAATGTTGGAAAACATTTGAAAACATCAGACCAAGAAATTAAACAGCTGATAACCCACTCTGCTCTATCTTCAGTGACATCATCACCTAGCATAGCACTGTAGAGCTGAATGGATTCATGTTTCACAGCTCCATGTACATCTGCAATCACACCAGTGGAGACCAACAATTTCAGAAAACAAGCTTGGTCTCAATTTCTTTCTGGAGAAACTCATCTCTCCCCAGTAACTCCTAGAGCAATCCTGACAATGCCAGGTTTATTTTTAATTCCTAGGCTGTAGGGGAAAGATGGTGTTTCTTGTCAGGACCAAAGGCACTTTCTCTCCACCTCCAAGGAAGAAAATCAAGCATTCAGATGGGGGAGAAATTCAAGTGCATTCCAGGCAGAGCCTCAGTTTGGATGACCAAAAGCCTAGCAATAAAACTTGTTTCATTTACAGATCTCTAACAAGCACTAGAATATCAGTTGTTGAATTGGTGTCATTGCAGCCCCAAGCTGGAATCACAATTCAACATGAGTGATGCTGTCTCAAGAGACCACTCTGGACAAAGAGAGGGAATCCAAAGAAAACTCATGCTATGCACAGCTTGCCATGCCCAAAATCTGCATTCAGAGTCTAGTACAAATGCAGAGCATCTACCTGGGAACAGATTAATGCTTACTCTAGAAAAATTAACATAACTAGCAACATCACAATTTAAGGAGTTTTGTGCAAAGTTGTGCCTTGAAGCATTCCTGTAGAATTTCAGCTGCTTATAGCAGATTTGCAGGCTAAAGCATAACAGAGATACCCAAGTTGTTTTACATACAAAGGAATTTTAGGTACTGGATTTTCTTCTTACTGCAGTTACAGCAACACATACTCCATTATGGAGGTAAGATTATTAAAAGGAGATATATTTGGCTTAACAAGGCTGTACCATCCAAGTCATCTTCCCTAGGTATCTCTATGTCCCATTATAATCTAGAATCTGCCTTTAACAGCACCAAATAGTAGGAATAACTGCTGGGGACACCAGCAGCTCTGGCAGTTATATTCACATTTTTCTTTATCCCACAGCATATTTATCAGAGATTAACTCCTAACCTAATCACCTCAGCCTTCTGTATTATCTCAAACTCTGCAAATAGTAGCACTGACTGATTTCACAGCATTTCAACAAGTGCTTCAATGAAATTCAAGGTTTTATAAATCTTCAATATAATTTGGTTCTGCAAAATGAGCTTTATGATTTTTAAAAACATAGTGGGGAAATTTGCACAAGCAATATTTTGTTGGCATGAGCAGTAGAAAAATGTGGAATCTAAATACAGAAGGTACAAAGTTCCTGATTCAGATTCCATTAAAGGAGGATCACTGTTCCACACACTTCAGGTGGAGTGGGTGGCCTGAACCAACTGTACAGGAGTGGAACCAGAGCACTGGAAAGTATGAGACAGGAACTTCTGGGTTGGTGGAAAGAGGAGACACCATAGTATAACTAAGTTTAACTTCTGCAAAGGAGGTAGCAAGAGTTAAGTCCAGAATTTAATAGTTTTTTATTTCTTTGTAGTACATAAGACTACAGATAATAGCATATAGTATATATACAATCAATTAATTGTTAGCAATAACACTTCTCTGCCTCTTATCTTTATTTTCCCCATCCTATTTTCTTGAAATAAGCTGAATAAACATCAGGTTGCACTCCTGTCACTATTTTAACCAAGAAATTAAGAAAATTCACTTTAACCAGACTGCCAATATTCAGATGCTTTTCTTAAACTAAAAACATCAGAATAATTCTAGCTCCTTCTAGACTATAGATACATTCTATTTAATGTGATGGAAACA
>NW_008656428.1:92999-101017 GCF_000695815.1 Acanthisitta chloris | reverse complement strand
TCCAACCCAGTTGATTCTATGATGATTCTGCTTCCACTGACAGCAGCTTGTTTGCAGCCTGACCCCAGTGGGATCACTGCAGGGCAATGCTTTGAAAGCCTCATTTGAAATGAGTGCAGTGCATTTCCAGTCCTAATTACTTCTGTGCTTCTATAAAATATCATTGCAGAGGAAAAGACAAGGAAATATTCATACATGCACTTTGGGTATCTAAAGGTAGTAGCAAGACCTCACATACATGATTATGAAGTAGCTCTAAGGAATGAAAATTTCTTCCAAACTCATAAACAAGTGTTTTCACAGTTTGCCAAATGAAACACTACGGTTCAATGGTTTGCTGTTGGTTTTATCTATCTCCAAGCAGATGCTGTCTTCTAGCTACTCTTCCCTGCAATTCCTCACCTGGTCTCAAGTCCTCAGAAACTGATGGAAATTGCCCTGGTTTTCCCAGTGAAATCTTTTTCCAAGCCCAACTTCACTCCCTAACTATTGACCAATCTTCCTGTGGTTTGTTTCGGGAGCATTAATCATGTACAGTCTGATTGCCTTGGTATTCTTCCAGTATTAAATATCCTAAATAATGCATTGGGTACATATACATTATTGAATAAGCCATGGAGGAAAATGTTAGATAACAAATGTGGACAACATGTCTCTGGTATTTAATGAGCCCCAGCACCTCAAGGAAAACCGTGGGATAAATATAACTATCCTAGAAACATTTCACAAGACAGCTGCATTCTGTTTTAAACACAACTCTTTCTCCTCCTCCCTCCCTCCCCATCCCTTTTTGTTGCTAGACCATGCTGCTGTTTTCTAAATTTACCCTTCTTCACTGTTTATTTTTGCAGAGAGGAGAGGTGCTCTGGGAAGTAACAGGATTGCCTGGCTCTGCTCATTTTCCAAGATCTCTGTGCTGCACTTAATTCCTTCCAGTTCAGCCCAAAGACCTCGCTGGTGCTGAGCAGAGACATCACTCACCCATTTCCAGAGCACATCAGAACTTTCCTCTGGTCTGTGTTACCCTAGAGATTAATATGTGATGAGATTTGCTCCATTTATGGCAGAACAGCTCTTTGACACTTCCTGATTGTTCAGTTACAGGTCTCGTATGACTTTCTCACCAGGACAGAGATTTGGAGAAGATCTCTACTACTGCTCCCCACAAAATAACAGATTTGCAAAAAAATCGGAAAAAAAAGCTTAAGGCAAGTGTTATGTTTGTGGAAAGTAAGTATTCCCAGACACACTGGACTGTCCTGTGAGTATAAAGGATACTGAACTAGTAGCATACTAAGTAATCAGAAGGTTTCAGGGAGAGTCCAAGAGCACATTGTCTCTAAAACCTCCTGAAATAGGTTTGAATCCCATGTTTAGGAAAGTACTAAGGTGGGAATATTTCCCAGAGAAAAAGGCATTAATCAGAAAGTTCATCAGATTTTGGGAGATGATTCTGCCCTGCCACTCCACTCTGCTAAGACTCCATCTGCAGTGCTGCTCCAGCTCTGGAGTGCCAGCACAGGAAGGACATGGAGCTGTTGGAGAGAGTCCAGAGGAGGCACCAAGCTGATCAGAGGGATGAAGCATCTCCCCTGTGAGGAAAGGCTGAGTGAATTGGGATTGTTCAGCCTGGAGGAGAGAAGGCTTTGGGGTGACCTAATTGAAGCCTTCCAGTACCTGAAGGAGCTACAAGGAAGATGGAGAGAGACTATTGACAAGGGCCTGGAGTGACAGGATAACAGGAAATGGCTTCACACTCACAAAGAGTAGGTTCAGATCAGATATTAGGAAGAAATTCTTCCCTGTGAGGTGCTGAGGCACTGAGACAGGTTGCCCAGAGCAGCTGTGGCTGCTCCATCCCTGGGAGTGTTCCAGGCCAGGTTGGATGGGGCTTGGAGCAGCCTGAGCTAGTGGAAAGTGTCCCTGCCCATTGTAGAGGGTGGAAGTAGATAATCTTTAAGGTCCTTTCGAACCGAAACTATTCTGTGATTCTCTCATATTGGTTTGCATGTGATTCTGAGCAGCAGAGAGCCAGATGACATGCACCAGCTGGATCTAGGCTGCCCTATGATAACACTGGTGAAAATATAACCCCAGCACACCTCTTTAGCTTTAAAAATCTCATCTGTAAGAATGAGCCACCAAGGCCCTGCCTTGTCATGTTACTTCTCCCCACCACCCACATGGGAACCAAGGCCTGACTTTGCTCCCAGGGTGGGGAAAGTGCCCATGATGTTTTGCCTCTGTCCTGCTGCATCTTTCATAGTCATTTGCTTCAGAGCAAATGCCCTGGGTTAGTTCTGTGTTATTCTCACTGTGCTCTGCTATCAATTAATGAATAATTTCATGAATTTCAATCAACTCATGCTGTGTGCTGGCCCATTTTCTGTGGAGCTGTCTCTCAAGCAGCAAAGCCTCACTGAGGTTGCAGCTCCTTGGATATGACTTCATTGAAATGGAGGCTCCTGGCTGCTGGTCAGTGACCTAAAACTCATTTTCTGATTCTATAGAAGATCTCATACAACACATTACAAATACATAATGCAGAGGAGAAGGACCACAGCAACCATTTCATATTTATACCCTGATCTGCTACAGCTGCTACAGTCTCTACTTGGTTTTGATTTCAAAGTTGTTTCTTCTTTAGATTTATTCAGCGCTCTGCTAGTCCTGTCAGTCTGAGAAAAAAATGGCTTAATAATCCATTCTATCCTGCACATTGAAGGGAAAAAACACAGCTCCAGTGGTTCTATGCACAGCCCAACATTACAAGAGTGAGTTTCTAAGGTGGTCCCCTCCATCAGGAAGGATGCAGAAACATCAGCATTTCTTTTACATAGTTTAAAACCTCTTTGTACTGTCAGTTTGGCATCTGGTGAACCATGAACATTTGACAGTCATATGCTTCAAAGCCTGCCTGTTGATTCATCATCTGCCCTGGATGCCTTTTTCTATGGATTACTATAAAGGGATTATTACACTGGGAAATGCTTTGCATAGTTTGTTGGTTTGGCTTGAGAAACAGATGCCCAAATCTTTTCATCTCTTCCAGCTCTTCAGCCAGACACAAAGAGAGCTAACAACACATGGATGAATCAGAAGGTAAACTGAGTGTGTATCAGCTGGTTTCAGGGTTGAATCCTTCAGTGATGTTTTGAATCTTCAGCCAATGAGAGAAGGATTTCTGCTATTACAAGTATGTGTCAGTCATTTCTCCAACACGTGACATCAGTGACATAAATGACGGACACACAACATGGTACAGGACTCTGATCTTGGCATTGGTTTGACACTGGTAGCTCTGCAGACACTGACATTGGGGAAGTGTGTGGTAAACTGAAGGCTTGGTATTAGCCAGGCAAAAGGATCCAAATCTAACTGCAGTAGAACAAACTGCTGACATTAATGTGGTAGGAGTACTTCCAAACGTGTCTCCATGCATCACAACATTAATGTGGTAGGAGTACTTCCAAATGTGTCTCCATGCATATCCCTTGGATAACAAAAACTCAGGGAGGCACAGCTTCCTGGTTCTGAAGAGGAGGCCACAAAGTTGATAAGAGGACGGGAACATCTCCTCTATGAAGACAGGCTGAGAAACCTGAGGCTGTTCAGCCTAGAGAAGAGAAGGTTGTGTGGAGAACTCATAGCAACCTGCAGGAGCTGAAGGGCCTACAGGGAAGCTGCAGAGGGATCTGTGTTAGGAGCTGCAGTGACAGGACAAGGAGTAATGAGGATAAATTGAAGGAGGGAAATTTAGATTAGGTCTTAGGTAGAAGTTTTCCCTGTGAGGGTGGTAAGACACTGGCCCAGGTTGCCCAGGGAGGCTGTGGCTGCCCCAACCCTGGCAGTGTTCACAGCCAGGTTGGATAAAGCCTTGAGCAACCTGCTCTGGTGGGAGGTGTCCCTGCCCAGGGCAGGGGTTGGGACTAGAGGATCTTTAAGGTCCATTCCAACCCCTTAACAGACTATGATTCTATGAAAATAATTCAAATACACTATTGCTTCAAATAGCAAACCAGTTCCATCCTGTCAATAATTTACACACTCAGCACATTTCCCCATCCAGCAGTAGACATCCAGCCTGGAAAATCCTTCTTGTTTCCCCATGGGTTAATCCCACCCATATAACTTCACTCCCCACTTCTTCCACAAACACTTGGGAAAATTATACTGTAAACTGCACCTGCAGTTTCTATATCTGTATCATCAATATTTATTACTCTCTTAATCAAGATATGCTAACCAATGGATATCTTAACATGACATACTCTATTGTGCATTTCATCAGGAGAGGTAAAATTATTTACTGTCATTGGTTTATATTTCTATTTATTGACCTTTTAATTCAATTTTGATAGCTTAATTTTTCTTTTCAAACAATCCTCAGAGTCAGAGCAGTTATATATAGTGCAATAAATGGAGCTACAATTCATCATTCATTTTCTTCCCAGTATAAAACCACAACTACAACTAAACAATATTTCCAGTTTATAGAGTGTCATTTGGAGTGGTTAAGAAGAAAAATAGATCCTTCCCCATTAACAGAGCCATGACTCACTCTGGGTTGGAGAGGAGGAGTGTGGCTGTGGTGGCAAGGGGAAACCTCCTGGAGCTGTGCTGGAGTCAGCTGGGTTACACCAGGGATGAATCTGGCCCACTCTAAATGAGCACTCACTCCCACTTATTAAATGGCCTTTTGATTTATCATAGAGACATTTATGGCATATTAAATGGATTAATTATGAAGCTTGTCTAGGAGACTATCCAATCCTGTAAATTGCTGAGTCCTTAGAGCTCCTTTTGTGGGAGCTTGAAAAACGAAGCCCCTTGGAGGTGGCACTCAGGACCTGGCAGAATTGGCCCTATGGCCTTTGTTCAGGCTAAATTGTGGCACTGCCCCAAAATCTGCTGAAACCAAGGTAAAGGATCCCCCTCGTTGCACTTGGGTTTTGGGAGTACTGTGCAATGGGTCAGGGCATGAGGAATGGCCCCCTGGATAGCGCTTTGGTCCCTAGCACCCATTTGGCTGCAGCTCAGCCCCGAGACCAGGAGCAAGGATCACTCTCCTCCCATCACTGACAGGAACTATGTTTCTAATTAAACAGAAGTCTGTAATTCTACTCCCACTTTGACCTTTTCTCAGCTAATGTAATCAGAATGAAGACCTTCCAGCTACCCTGACTGATGTTCCTCGTCTTCTCTTCCAGTGGCTGGTAATTTTTCCCTCAACTCAATAACTTAGTTCAATATTCATCATTTTTTAAATACCTTCCACACCTTTTATTCTCTTCCCTTCTTCTTTGCTGAGGTATTACTTTTCCCTAAGACAATTTGCCAAATCTTTTGTTCATGTTGTGAATTGATCAGTGCAATTACTGGGCAACATTCATCTTCTGTGGACAGTTTGCATTAGTTTCTGATTCAAAGAGTTTGAATGGCCAAGAGCTGACCTAAGTGATTTTCTGCTGTCACACTTTACAGTGACACACATCAGATATTTCAGGCTTTGCACCTTGTTGGGTCCACGGAAAAGTTTTTCTGAGGAAGCAAAACCTGCAATATGAAGTCTCCTTTAATCTTCCAAATGATTTAAAATTGTAACTTTTTATGCATGAAACAGAAGGGATGAAATTTGAAGCTGATACCCTCAGAGACACAGGAAGAGATTAGGTCTTCAGTCTCTGTGACTCTTTCCATCACTAGATGGACTCTCTGCTCCTCAGGGAGGACTTGGGTTTTCCCTCCTCCTTCTTGACCTCCACAGAAGCACTGCAAGGACGTTTGCTCATTTTCCTTGATTATCCAGGGAGAGAGAAGCAATTTGCTGGAGTCCACCCCTTCATGACCTCCCTCACTACAGAAAAAATTCTCAGGAAAACTTCTCTTCCTCCCATTTTCTCATTAAAAAGTCCTGAAGAATAAAGCTGAAAAGCCTTTGGGAATGTTTCCAATATTCTGTTAGGGAAAACCAACTGAGAAACACAACTTTCTGGGCCCAGAAGATGCAGTGGCAGGAAGGCAGGTGGTTTCTGATGAAATTGCTTGATTCAGTTCTAATCAGTGAACACTTAAATGACTTGCTGATTTCTCCTACTTGACAAGAACTATAATGAAAGAGCACTACAATGTTTATTAGGCAATAAATTGGCATCAGTGGTGATTGAACATTGTTAGAATTCATCTAGTAACACTTTCTGTTAGAAAACCTCTTATGCAGTTAACAGGGAAGGTTATGAATGTAAAAGAAAAACACTTTTTTTTGTGTCTGGGAAATGCTTTACTATGTTTGCATGTAATGCCATCAATTTAAATCATGGACTGCAAATCCCCAATTTAAGGCAAACCTCCAGCAACCTTTATCAGCTCCTGCAGGTACAAGATGGGGCCATCACAATATTCTGAGGAATCCCTGTTCAAACTGAGGAATAGTTTGTTTTCACCAAGACATTGCACTCAATATTCCTCTAACATATGGAAAATAGCTATAAATAATTTTCACCTCTAGATTATCTCTTGATATTACTCAGAAATGTGTATACAGTTATTGATGCAGATAGAAGCCACTGAAACAACCTTTTATTTTGTCCAGGGACAACTGGTTCCAAAAATATAAACAGCTTTATGTTGTGTGCCTGTGATAGACTCAATGTTTCTCTGGCCACTAGGACCTGCCAGGCCATCCAACCTAGTGTTTGACATGAGGGGCTACACCAACATTCATGTTTCAGTTTGAATCAGGAACCCAACACCTGTGACCCCAATCTCCTCATGATCCCCACTCACAACACTATTGTTCTCACTGTGGAACTATCCGAGAGCACCCAAATTTGATGCCTTTCAGATGACACCAAATGGTTTAATGACTCCCCAGTGCACAACCAGTGTGCATCAACCATCAGTGAGCACCCAGACACTGGGAAAAGGCTGGGAACAGCCAACAGAATCAGAAGCACCAAGCTTGGAAAAACCTTCAAGATCATCCAATCAGCAGCCCAGCACCATCATAATCACCCCTAAACCATATCCCCAAGTGCCACATCCAGAAGCCTCTCAAGTTAATATCCTGCCCTGAAATGTATAGAGTGGATTCAGAGTCCTCAGCACAAGCCCTTTTAATTCTCAGAGCAGACCACCACATGCCTTATAATCCTGTTCATAAACTCATCAAACACTCTCTGAAACTGTTGCTTGGGGTTATAGATCCACTCCGAACCCTCAACAGTTCTGTACATGCTTTTCAGCTTTGCTTTAACAGTATTTTTTTTGTTTGACAAGTAATTAATGTCAAACATCACAACTATCAGGTACAAATCCATCAGTATCATTGTGATTATTTTTAGTGTTATTATTTTGATCATAGTTTTAATCATTGATTGAGTACTTCCCAAATTTCATGGTGTGCCAAGAGAACTAGACACGTTCTGCTATGATTCATATGTAATGTCATTCCAAGACAGATTTCTGCATTGTACATGTAGAAACAGCTCTTCAAAAATAAATGAGCTATCACTGTGTTGAGGAGTGAACTCAGTACCACATCACTGCCAACTTCCCAAGTTGAATATTGGCAAAAAACCATCATGAAGGTGCTAAATGTATTTTACAAATACATGGCATAAATTAAGATCCACGTTGCTGTTGGGCTAGAAGCTAAGAAAAATTCCTCCAAGGGAAAGGAAAGAGCATACACTGCCTGAACTTCTGTCAGAGTCCAAGGAGTGTCTGGAAGATGGTCTTAGTCACAGGGTTTAGTTCTAGGCAGTCCTGCAAGGAGCAGGGATTTCAACTCAATGACCTTTATGGGCACCTTCCAACTTCAGATATTCTATGACGGGAAGTCTGTGACTTCAAAACTTTAGCCTGGGACTTGGGGAGGAAGATGCAGCTGAGGGGAACAGCTGGGGCAAAAGCTTTATTAGACACTTCTTTCAAGTATGGCTGTTTCTTCATCACCTCCCTTCATTCCCCCTCCCTATTCACCTCTCCCCCAAATCCCCAAATCTAAATCTGTGGGC
>NW_008656428.1:69286-92983 GCF_000695815.1 Acanthisitta chloris | reverse complement strand
AGGAATGCCAAAAAGATGTCCCACTTACACAATTACAGGTGTAATTGACATCCAATTGTCTACCTCCCCCCAAAATCTACTCTTGGTCACAGCACAATACACACTGTGTGAAAAATAAAAAAGGAAAAGATATTCAAGATGTCATCCATTACCTTTTGCTTATACCTGCTGTGGGAATTTTCATGAGAGTCAGTGGACTTTGAAGACACTGGGGGAAGAGAGGCAATTCCTGTAACAAGAACATACAAGATTACTGTTATTCAGTGTCCACAATGGCATGAATCACAAGCCCTTTCAGGAATGGCAAAACAGGACTTAATGCTGTGAGTCAATCTAAATTGCTGAGATAACAGGGTCAGGTTTTTGTACTGGGCAGAGCTTGCAGTGGTGATTTCTGTGAGAAGACTGCAGGAACTGCCCCCATATCAGACAGAGACAGTTCCAACTGGCTCCAGGATGGTCCTGCTGCTTGTGATATTGGTGGCACCTCTCTCGTAAAGAAAAGGTGAAAACCCCTGCACAGCAGGACCTGGGAAAGAGGGTGAGAATGTGAGAAAGAGCCCAGCAGACACCCTGCAGTGAAGAAGGAAGGTGAGGGTGCCAGAACAGAGGTTCCCCCACAGCCTATAGAGAAGACTATAGTGAGGCAGAATGTCCTCCTGCAGCCCATGGAGGCCCACGGTGGAGCAGAGATCCACCAGCAGCTTGTGGACTGCACTCCCATGATGGAGCAGATGGATGTACCCTGAGGGAAGCTACTGTCTGTAGGGAGCCCACACTGAAGCTGTGGCTCCATGGAGAGGAGCCCATGCAGGAACAGGTTTTCTGGCAGGAACTGTGACCCCACAAAGCACCCACACTGGAGCACTCCATTCTCTTACCATGGAAAGGACCCACACTGGAGCAGTTCTTGAAGAACTGCAGCCTGTGGGATGGACACATATTGCAGAAGTTTGTGAACTTGTATTTTCCCACTGGGCCCTGTGGGAAGAATCCACACTGGAGCAGAGGAAGAGGCAGAGATGATGTGTTATGTGTGACCACAGTCTCAGTTCCCTGTCCCCTTTTCCCCCTGCCCTTCTTGTGGGGAGGAGCTAAATGAGGTAGGAGGGAAGCTGAGCCTTGGGGCTTGAGGAGGTGTTATTAGTTTTGTTTTCTTTCTCACTATCCTTCTCTGTTATTAACTGGCAATATATTAATCTTCCCCAAATGGAGTCTTTGCCTGTGGCAGTAATTAGTGAAGGATTTCCCCCTCCTTATCTTGACCACAAGCTTTTCCATCTTCTTTTCTTCCCATGTCCTGTTGAGAATACAGCGAAGAGGATAAAGCAACTTGGTGCCCAGTCAAGGTCAACCCAGCCAGGAAAAAAATATGAAAAGAGCCCATCTAGGACTCAGGAGAATCAATTTGTCCAGGTTCACTTAGTTTTCCTTTTACTTTTTAAAACTGCTACATTTTCCCACATGCTCTTGAAACCTTTCCACTGTACTTATTTCTTCACCAATTATTTGTTAGAGAGGAAAGGATGTATGCCTGGATTATAGACTCTGCACAATAATTTTATGTCATTAAGTGTTTGATTAAATGTTTTGATAATAATGTGGTTATAAATGCAAGTGGTGGGGAATGATTTGGTGGAGATTTACATTTGCTTTTGAAGAGTCTTTGTGCTCAAGGACTAGAATTTATAATGCCTAAGTCATTTATCAGTAAAATGATAGTTTACTAACTACTTTTTTTTTTACTTCTCCATTTTTTTCTCCTTTTTTTTGGTTGGTAGTGGTGGATTTTTTTATTGTTTTCACAGACCAACTGCAAAATATTGCCTAAATTGATGGTTGGATGGAAATCTAGTACTCCCACTTCTGGGCCCAGAAGACATTTGGAAGAATAAAGGCATTTTAAAAAACAAACCCAGGGCTAAATCTAAATTCAACTGCATAGAACTTGGATGTTTTCTAGACACTTTTGAAGGACCTTACTCTAGAAAATCCCTAATGGTGTGAAGAGGTCCAGGCCAAACACAAATCCTTCACTAAGTATTGTGAAATCTCATCATGTAATAGCTTGAAATGTTGTCCAAAATACCCATGTTGAGAAGCAGTTTGACAATATGTGATTCACCAGCTTAGACTCACTTTGGCTTTGTTCCGTGTTCCACAGCTCCTCTGGAATGTATCCCAGATTTTCACTACCATTCCTTTGCCTGTTTACTGGATCACCATCTTTTTTCTTCTCAGCTGAAACTTTTCTAAAAACACAAAGGCCTGTCGTTAGAAATTCCTTGTGATAGGAGAACTCTTGGGTAGCAGACCACAGAGGAAGAAAAGCATATGTTTAAATTCCAAGAAAATAGGTGCAAAACATATCTGGGCATTCCAAGTCATTAGCTGGTACAAATCTTGTTCCATACAAGTATTACCCATGAAATTCAGTTTGGAAAGTTCCCATCAGCTCCAATACCAGAAAGCTGCAAGACAGAGTAAGCAATCTTCAAAGAATGAAGACTATTCCAGATCATAGGCTTTGTAGGCAATTAGTTTTGAACTCCAGTTCTGAATTACAGGATATTCAGTGGCCCAGTAATGGAACATCAGCCAAGGCACTTACGACAGCTCATTGTTTTGGTGATTTGAGCCCTACTCAGTTGCAAAAACAAAACATGTTATCTCACATCCCCACAGTGAGCTCTGAAGTGATTCATCTGTACACTCCAAAGTTCACCTTTCACTTCAAAATTCACCTTACACATGAGAGAACTTCCTTTGTTAAAGTTACACACCTCTGAATTTGCAGAATGGTGACCTGTAGAGCAGCAGTGAGACAATAGTGCCTTTTTACCCAAAACTCTTCTCCTAGAAGAGATGCTACCACTGATCTGTTCGTACCACG
Source organism: Acanthisitta chloris (assembly GCF_000695815.1). NCBI lineage: Eukaryota > Metazoa > Chordata > Aves > Passeriformes > Acanthisittidae > Acanthisitta > Acanthisitta chloris. The sequence continues at coordinate 90,090 of NW_008656428.1, read as the reverse complement.
GATCCCTCTCTGGGATAGTCCCAAGTCCACTTTGGCTTAGGTTTCTGGTGTGGCAGGCACAAACTGATTATGACAACCCAGGAATTTGTAGGGGGAAGAGGGCAACATGCTGTTAGTGATGTTTGTGGAAACTGCTGCGTGTACGGTACAAGGAAGATTGCAGCCAGGTGGGGGTTGGCCTCTTCTCCGAGGGAACTAGTGACAAGACAAGAGGAAATGGCCTCAAGCTGCACCAAGGGAAGTTCAGGTTGGACATCAGGGAGAACTTCTTCACTGAAAGGGTCATAAAACATTGAAAGGGGCTGTCCAGGGAGGTGGTGGTGTCACCATCCCTGGAGGTGTCCAAGAAACCACTGGACATGGCACTTAGTGCTCTGGTCCAGTTGACAAGGTTATGATCCATCAAAGGTTGGACACAATGATCTTGAAGTTCTTTTCCAACCTAAATGATTCTATGATTCATAGTATCATACTATGTGAAGGGTTTGGAATGGACCTTGGAGACTATCTAATCCCAACCCCCTGCCCTGGGCAGGGACACCTCCTACCAGAGCAGGTTGCTCAAGGCTTTAGCCAGCCTGGCTTTGAACACTGCCAGGGTTGGGGCAGCCACAACCTCCCTGATTCTATGAGTCTGTTGGTTTATCATTAGTAGAAATTACTTTGCAGCTCCAAAGAATTTCAGATGGGTGTTACTGTTGCACACGTAAATCTATGAGCCAGATATTGATTATAAGGCTTTTTAAAGAGATAAACATGTTAGATACCACCAAGAAACCTGTCATGGTTGCTGGAAGACAAAAGCAGTTGTTTAGGGCTACCACCCCTACATGTTACATGATATTGTATTGTCTATTTTATCAGGTCCTCAGATCCTAACAAACTCGGTGCTGTAGCCAAATAAAAAGCAGCTACAAAAAAATGTGTGGGAGGTATAGGAAGATAGCCAGCCAAGTTAAAAATAAATGTGGGAAGCAAACCAATATATGTTTGGTCTCACCACTTCTTTGCTACTACAGCAATGAAGCTTCCCAAATCTGGACAATCATAATTCTTTTTACTGCAAGTAGGTTCCCCTCAAGGAAAAATAAACTGAACCTACAAAATCTGTAAGTGGTTGTAAATAATTGCTGAGATTTCAGTTTCATTGTTTGCACATGCTGAAACTCTGCACAGCTGTCAACACTAGGTCCCCAAATCCAAGCTGAACCTCAGAGTCTGGACTCATCCCAGTTTGCTTCACTTTCAAAGTGTGAGCAAGGTTTATGAAGTCAGTATGACAACTCATGTTTAAAGTTAATGGGGAAATAGTAACTTTGCTGTACTGAGATCTAAAAACCCACACTCCGTCACAAAGATAGATGGGAAATAGTAACTTTGCTGTACTGAGATCTAAAAACACACAATCCGTCACAAAGATAGAATTGTGTTTTCCCAGACCAGGGGGAAAGTAATGCTATGCCCTATTCTGGACCTGTTCAGATTGTCTGAAAGAAAGGACTGTACAGATTCACATCTCAAGACAGGGTCCTAGGAAGGACACAGACCCAGCTGCACCAGACCCCACTGCTGGAACTTTGCTGTACTGAGATCTAAAAACACACAATCCGTCACAAAGATAGAATTGTGTTTTCCCAGACCAGGGGGAAAGTAATGCTATGCCCTATTCTGGACCTGTTCAGATTGTCTGAAAGAAAGGACTGTACAGATTCACATCTCAAGACAGGGTCCTAGGAAGGACACAGACCCAGCTGCACCAGACCCCACTGCTGGGCAGATGCTTCCCTGCATGTTCAACAAGCTTTGCCTTGGCAGGGTTGATCCTCTTGGAAGGCTTTTGGCAGAACCAAGTCGGAATTCAAGAAAAAAAAAGGTTTTCAGGACTTTATTCAAAGCAAAATTTACAGGCAAGTTGTACCTGCTTTTGGCTTCCTATTCCCTGCTGATTTAGTCCTGCCCTATTTATAGAGCTGCACTTGGCCAAATGATCAATTTAGCCCCACAAACTAAGAAATCAAGTTTGAGTTTACATGTACGGCATGGCATAATAATCATAATTTCCTCCGGAGAAAATAGTGGGTATCTAATTTCCTTATTTTGTTTCTTACCAATAAAGTGCTCTATAAATGGAAATGTGTCCACAAACCTTCCCAAAATTTCCCCACAAGAGGTTGTTAATCAAGTTGAGTATTCCTAATGTGCCAGGCAATGGGCTGTAATGTTTTGTAAACTCATTAAGGGACAGGGAGTTAAAAGCCCCACAAGTGTAGGCAGAACCTGAATTTACAATGCTCCCCAGAAAAGAATAACTCCAAATAACCCCACTGCCATTGCTGCCACAATGCTGATAAAAAGGATCTTAGTGGTGATAGCTATGAGCTATTGATTTCTATACTCACTGCAATGATGTACCAACAGCTTTACACTCTGGGACATCTGACAATCACTTGACGAAGTGTTGATGCCCATCATCAGGTCAGCTTTATTAATTGTTCATGGAATCATAGAATGGTTTGAGTTGAAAGGGACCTTAAAGATCATCTTGTTCCAACCTCCCTGCCAAGGACAGGAACACCTTGCACTAGCCCAGATGCTCCATCCAGGCTGGTCTTGAACACTTCCAGGAATGGGGAATCTACAACCTCTCTGGGCAACCAGTTCCAGTGCATCACCACCTTCACAAAAAAAGAATTTCTTCCTAATATCCAATATAAACCTCTCCTCCAAAACCTTCTTTTGCCAGTCTAACCCTCGTCAGCCTGAAAAGAGTCGGGGAGAGGGTGCGATTTTTCCATCCATCCCAGGTGATTCTCGCGGAGAGCTGCGGGGCTCCCTCTCCCGCAGCGCCAGCCGCGCTGCCGGGCTAGCAGTGACATCCTGTGGTGACGAAGGCAATCGCCTCGCGGGCTCTGGTAGCCAGCCTGGAGCAAGCAGAGATCCTCCCCTGCCTTCCCCGGGGCACAGCCAGCTCGTAGGGAATCGCTTTGCCTATCAGCTTCAGCAGGGGTGTCTACTCAGTTTGTCATCTCAGCGCTTGATCAATCAGAGATGCAGCATTAGCAGGAATTTGATAGGTTTTCACCCAGGAGTTCACAACCTGCTGGGAGTTGTAGTCCTTGCTTTTAACACCTAAGGTCAATGCCCTTTCATGCATCTGGCCACTGAAATGGGCAAGCTCACACAGCCAGGCAGTACTGAGCATCTGGGGAAAAATTGTAGGAGGGGAAGTTTAGGTTAGATATTAGAAAAAAGTTTTTTCCCTGTGAGGGTGTTGAGGCACTGGCACAGGTTGCCCAGGGAGGCTGTGGCTGCCCCGACCCTGGTGATGTTCCAGGCCAGGCTGGATGAGCCTTGAGCAACCTGATCTAGTGAGGTGGTGTCCCTGCCCAGGGCAGGGGGTTGGGACTGGATGATCTATAAGGTCCAATCCAACCCTTAAATTCTATGATTCTATGATCTTAGGATGCTGGGAGGAGGGACATGGAAACTGGTACATCCTTTTTGCCCTCCTGCAACAGCCTGAAAGAGTCCAGCTAATAGGAAAAATTCTCTCACCTCATCTGGCTTACCTGATTTCATTTTGATATGTAGATTCTAGAAAGGAAAACAAATATATAAATAAAGGAATGTGTTTAAAATGCTCGAAAGTAAAATACAAACTACCATAGAAACTTCCCTTAAAGTGTGCCCTGTGTTACAGCTACCACAGGAGCATCTCTCCTCCCTGTTTACAAAGTTGTGCAGCCCTGGAGAACATCTTACAGAGAAACTGAAATAGGGCACACAACACTGAAGATATTCTTCAATGAAGAACTTCAGCATAGGAAATAAAAGTCTTTGGAAGTTAATGTGCTGCCAAAAAAACATGGCCCTCCTCTAGTTAACACGAAGGGCTGACACAGATTGCTTTGGAATCAATCTATGAGAGAAACAGGAAGGTGAAATTAAGGAGCATCTTAACCAGGTGAGGGTTAAGAGCAGGATCTGTGTGCTCACACTTCTGCTTACAGGTTTTTGTACAGCACCAGAGCTGACACAACTAGGAGGTTTGTATCTAATGGAAGACACTTTATAATCAACTGTGAAGCTCCACTTACCTCTCTCCTTTAGGCAGTAGCAGCGTACAACAAGCACAATAATAGTGATCAGAAGAACAATACCAACAAATGAGAGCACAACTGCAAGTACAATAGTCCACGTGTTCCCGTTGTCATTACTGTAAGAATTTTCTGTTAAATTAAATGGAGAAACATTGTGCTGTCAGAGCCTCAAAACATCCTTTTCAGAATATACACATTTCTATGACATACTATTAACTGCTTGTTGGTTATTTAACAAGGTGTCTGTGTTTTCCAAATGACAGACTCTGTATTTATGGATGGTGCCCAAGAATCTACAATGTTTACAAATTCTTTATTGCAGTTATAACTTTTCCCACTGCTACTTCTCTTCTGAAAAACACAGGGTTACAATCTTCCAACCTAACTTTATTTCTCCATCTCCCAACATCCTTAGGAGCCATTCCTGGTCAGGGAGAGGGGTTAAGATTCAATTTAGATGCCTGTGCTGCAGCTCTTAAGTGTCTTGCCTAGCTGCTTTTGTCAGTGGAGAGAAAATAGGTTTTTGAGTTGCAATTTATTTAACCAAATGTATATGGGTCCCTTTAGATAAGCTGAACTGCTCCAAAACTGTCCATTTCTCTCCACAGGCCACAGCAATAGTCTTAGCTGACTAATACAGTTGGTGATCTCTAGCCTGGAGATAAGAATTTCTGATGAATTCCATCTTGGGATTGCTCACTGATTTCAACAGGTGTTTGATTTTGGGACATGTTTGGTAGGGCATCTCTTACCCACTTACAGAGCAGTGAAGAGTAAAACCTGTAAAGAATACACAGCTACTAACCCACCTTCTCTACCAGTGTTCTCACAACATTGTCTTATTCCTTTGTCCCTGCTGTAATCTACAGAGTTAAATTAGGTGGTTTAAGGATAATTCAATGTTGTGCTGAAATCTGTTGCTGTGACCAAACAGGGCACTCACATGCATGGAATTTTAAAAATACCTTGTATTTAGAATCATAGAATTTTTTGGGTTGGAAGTGATCTTAAAGATCAATTTCCAACCCCCCTACTATGGGTAGGGACACCTTCCACCAGCCCAGGCTGCTCAGAGCCCCATCCAACCTGGCCTGGAGCACTCCCAGGGATGGAGCATATTCCTCACATGGATGAATGCCCAAGGACGATGTCAGTTGTGAATGTGACATCATCCTACCTCTTGCTTTGACCAAATATTCCAGAAGTACCTCTTATCTGGCTAGCCTTTGAACAGCAGCCCCAAAATAATTCAGACAGTTGTTTAGAAACAAGTTTCCAATCCAAATTACAGGTGTGAGACACACCCAAACTCAGCACAGCCCATTCTGTTGCACTGGGTTGATACGATTTTCTTTTCCTCATCAGAGGTCCCAGCATGCAGCAATGAGGGTGACTGGGAGCTGCACAGGGTCATGGCTACTCCCCTAATGTGGGAACCAGGTTTCCTTAAGGCAGGGAATAAACTAAATCCTTTCTATCTACAAATTAGGTGTGTGTTTGGGGTTTGGAGGTTTCAGGTTGTGAAGATATAGGACCAGAGCCTCCAACAAAACTTGAACCTGTGCTAGGAGTCTGCATTCTCCAGAGTCCAGGTCATTATGATTAGGCAATTTGTTCCAGTCTTCTCTAATCTTCATGCTCAATCAGCATGTTTTGAATTTCTTCTGTGAGAAAGACAAGCACTCACTAACCTGAAAACTAGCAGTTAATTCTGTGGGCTGCAACTACATGTGATGAAAATTGGTGATTAACTTGTTCTTAATGTTTATATCTAAGCAGGATATCTGTTTTATATTTTGTTGCATAAACAATGCCACAGGGATTTCAAGATGACTAAAATATGAAAGACAGCTATTTAGCTAGAGGGGAAAGCTCAACCTTAGTGTGAAGTATAGAAGTTCCTACTACCAGATGCAATTAGGTGCTGACCTCAGCACAGCCCTGAGGACATTACCACCATACCACAACAGCTCCATTATATCTGGTCACTGCTCATATGGATTCCATTTGCACCCAAAGTGCTAGTCCAAGATTTATTCTGGCTTGTGTGTGGAAACTGGGAAGGGGTTTTTTTCCAAGTCAGTGGTAAAACTGGTATTGAGTATTATGGAGAATCATTTCATCTGAGGGTTTGGCTTTGAGTAAATGAAGTCTATGAAATTATGTTAATATGACAGGAATGGTCTAATTAAGGATATTTAAGATCTAAATTCCTTAGATATTTATTTGGTCAAGGAGCAAAGGCCAGTTTTCTTAGCAGTGAAGCAATAGTAGGAGTCAGTGGCAAATGTACTGCTTGGTTTGTCTTGCTCAGTCCTAAATTGGGCTTTGTGGTTCATTAGACTTGTACCAGTGCATTTAACCCTACCTATGTATCAGGTTGTGACTACTGGGTCTTAATTCTATCCCCTTTGCACACCTCATAGTATTTTATTTGCAAATAAAAGACTTTTCAAACTAAAACAAAGCAGAACAAACCAGTTCTGAGTACAGGCACTACAGTATAGGCAAAGTACAACAAACATTCTCTTACCTGTAGTGGAGTTGTCAAAAATAAGAGTTACAGTTGCTTTCTGAGGGTTAGGGAGTGCTTCTATGTCAGCTAAGCAAGTCAAAACCTCAGTGTCCGTTGGAGTCAAAGTTAGGATGCTCAGGGCATTGTGGAGACCATTAGATCCTTGACTTTGCTGGTTAACATACCTCGACTTATCAATGAAAGAGTCATTTGCCATCCAGGTAATGTCTGGAGCTGGAGCCCATCCTAAGGCTTCACAAACAATGTCAACTGTTTTGTTCTCTTTTACTGTTAAGGTGCTATTTGTGATGAATAAAGTTCCATTAACTGTAGGAGGGAAAAGATGTTTTGTTCCTTCAGCATATTTTGCAGCATTACTTTCCTGCTGGTAGTTTTCTATCTTATCTTGCTACCCAGAAATAGCTATGCCTTGAGATATGAAGTGGAAAACAATCATTATTAAACACAGATATAGCATATGCATGATAGAAACATGCAGATATTCAACTACACGGACACATTGTCCTATATGTCTAAAGCACAAGCCTCAGCTTTCTGTTCCTTTCCAATAAAAAGCAGGAAATTGTACTTTTTAGCCATCCTGATATATTTCCAGCTGAAATGAAATAATAGTGCTTCTCTCTAAGTTTTGGTGTGCTCAGGTAATATGAGGAAAGGCTATGGGTAGGTGATGAGATGCTATCACTGCACAAAACACCTCTTTGACAAATCATGGGATCATCAAGGTTGGAGGAGATCATCAAGTCCAACCATTAATCTGCCACAATGGATAGTGCCTGGTGGTTAGGTCTTGCTTTGCTGCTGACAATCTGACAAGGAATAAGAGATGCAACAGGACAAAACAGGAGCAGTTATAACCTTTGCTATTAGTACTCTGAATGTGCCTCTAAAACTTGCTTTGACATTAAAACTAAGACAACAAGGACAGAAGGCAAAGGATGGTAAATGAGAGCATGTACTCCTTCCCAGGGATAATTTGAGCAATCCCTCAGAGGATTCTTTAAGTACAATATAACACAATAGTGTTTTACTGGTGGCTATACATACCTTGAACAGAAAGAAACGCAAAGTTGTTCTCACTAGGTTGCTGGATGTTGCATTCAATTATTCCAGAGTCACTCAGCTGGGTGTTGTGGATGATCAGCTCTGAGGTAAACTCATTGCCACTGGTATAATTCTGACAGGTGAAGCGATCTGATGTTTCCACAGATCCCTGAGAATTGATGATGCTGAGGACAGGGCTTCCTTTGGACAGCCAAATGAGAATCATCCATCCTGCTGACACCGTGCAGTTAAATCGAGCTTCTGAGCCAGCAAGGACTGTGGCATTAGCAGGGCCTTTGGTAATGGAGTAACAAAAGCCAAGACCTGAAAGGAAGAAAAAAACAGACCCTATAGACATATGCGAAGGCAAAGACCTGAAAGGAAGAAAAAAACAGACTCTATAGACATATGCAAAGGCCCCACCTAAGTTGGTTTAAGAGATTTAAAAGTCTGAAAGATCTTAACCAGTTCAGAGATGGAGATGTGCAATCTTATATTTCATCTCCAGTTTAGATTAATCACAGAATCATTAAAGTTGGAAAAGACCTCTGAGATCACCGAGTCCAACCTTTGACCTAACACTATCGTACTATCGTGTCCATTGGGATGAGAGGATCTTTAAGGTCCCTTCCAACCCATTAACATTCCGTGATTCTATGCATGTGTCCCACCACACACAGCTCTTCCTCTTCCCACACAGCTGCTGTTGTCTCTTCACTTCCATGCTCAACTCTGCTGCCTTTTGGCCTAGCGCTCACCTACACCTCACTGTGATGGAGATACTCTTTGATGAGGGCATTGAAATATTCTGGTGGCAAGGGACCTCAGGAAGTCTCTAGCCCTCCCCTCTGGTCCAAGCAGAGCTAACTGCACTGTTACACCCATTGCACAGGGCCTGGTGCAGTCAAATTTTGAGTGTCTCCAGGGATGGACATTGCACATGCTCCCTGCACACCAAGCAGTCCTGCCAGGGAGATCTACCTCACCAGTGAGCTTTTCATCACTTGCTGGGAACATTCATGCTGAGGACACACCAGGACTGCCAGTGCTACCCCTAATGATTCCATCTGTACTCTGCATAACGACAGCAATTAGACACTGCAGTCCATAGCAGTCTAATTAAACCTTGTGCCTGCAAATTTGGCCTGAGAATAAGTGTTCAATTATTTTCCAGGAGGAAGGAAGACTGAAATGGTCATTACTCCCTTGCTAAGAGTATTCAGGACAGTCAAGTCATTTTGAAAGGTTTCAACCCAGGTTTTGTATATTTTAGGTAGTTTATTCATTTATGGATTAATGATAAATCACTGCTAAAAATCATTTTTCATTCACTCAACAGCTGACATGAGCAGGGGAGAACATGCCTTGTTGTTTCACACAACAGAGATGTTTGATAGTTGTGAAAATGGAACCAGAGCCCCAACTTAGTTATGACATTGCAACCAGCACCTTGGTGAATGCAACCAGGGCAGAGGGTCTGTAATCTCATTGCTCCAATGTCAACAGCATTTTCTAATTCCCAGCTCACATTTAACCCAGGCACTGTATATCTAATCAGGTTCGTGCCAAGAATTGTTCTTTAATATAAATAGCTCCTATTTTTCCTCCCACCTGCTGCATGTATTTACAGCCAAGAGCCTTTTCATTCTTTGTTTTGCAGGATTATACAAACCCAGACTCTCCCTGGTTCTTTGTATGATTGACTCTGAGTTCCCTCATGTTTACAAAAAGCTTTACAAAAATTTTCCACCTTCCTGGGTTATGTTCCCTCTGCCATGCACCTCCTTCTCCAAAGTATAGCTCTGTGTGAGCAACAAAACACTAAATGAAGAGCAAACTTTACCCACACTGATAGTTCATAAAGCCAGATAAGATACAGTGAAGCATATTTCTGGTCAACTTAAATGGCTCATTTTTTTCCAGCAGCTTTTATTCAAAGACTTTGTCAGACTTGTAAATCTGAACTGAAATGCTTTAAAACATGGAACAGCTTGAAGATGAACTCAGCAACCAAATCTATGTGCATATATGAATATGTTGCTTTATGAAGAGTTTACCCAACAAAATTTCTAAAAGCCAATTGCTCTCTTTTCTATTTGTCCCTTTCTGAATGTTAGGGATGGGCCACATGTCTGTGGATGACATCAGGTACAAAGGTACAGGTCTGCTAATGAACAAGGACCGATGAAGTGCATTCCAGTGAGACCTCTGCCATGTACTGGGTCCCTCTTCCCTGATATTCAACATCCAGTTGTCATGATTTCTATTTATACATCTATTACCAGAGTTGAGACATTCTTCTAAGCCCAAATATGCCTTTGATTTAACTATTTCTTCTCAACTCATATTGTAGCCAACATTTACAATACCTGTACATCTCTGCTGTCTATAACGTATTCATGTGCTCAGTTTATTGATTTTTTACATTTAGTTTGAAGTCTTCCTCGTTGGAAGATTTTATCTCCCATTACAACAGACACAGCCATGAACAACCTCCTCTGAGTTAACACCACAATGCATTTGGTTGCTCATGAAACTGGAGCTGCAGTACTTACTCACTCTGCTCCTCTTAATGCAAACTGATCTCTGTGTATTTGGAATTTATTTCCCTGTGCAAACACCCTCCTTTCTTAAGGAGCCATGGTTTGCCATGGCTCTGAATAAATGATGTACTTGCAGGACAATGCTTGCTGTTAATTAATCATTTGCTATGAGATCATGTCTGTGAGTTCCATTATAACCTTGAAATTTATCCCTAAACAGGAATGATCAGTGACCACTGGCTCTAAAAATACATGGCTAATATTGCTTTTGCTTTCTTCAGACAGTATAGGCAGGTAGGTGTGAGTTATTCCTTCTTTTATCTAATATATTTATCTTTTATCAGTCCATAGGTATGGTAGGGGATCTAGATTTTCCTCCACCAACCATGTCTGCTGGAGCCATAGATGGTCTTTCACTGATTGCTGCCAGCTAGGGAACAGGTCTATAATCATAGAATCATAGAATGTTAAGGGGTTGGAATTGACCTTACAGATCATCTAGTCCCAAACCCCCTGCCCTGGGCAGGGACATCTCCCACCAGAGCAGGTTGCTCAAGATTTTATCCAACCTGGCTTTGAACACTGTGAGGTTTGGGGCAACCACAGCTTCCCTGGGCAACCTGTGCCAGCGTCTTAAGCCCTTTATGGGGATCCTACAGGAGGCAGAGGAACTAAGGAGTGGGACAAAGCTCAACTTTGCCTCCATTTAGACCTCAGTAAAGCCCCAGCACAACCAAAAAAAGAGTTTCATGACCCTTCTTCACCTGAATATTTCTGGTGGGTCTCTTTATCTTCTTGCTTTTATTGTTTATCCTGCAATAGCACGTGGAGTCCTGAACCAACAGTGTGTTCCATTGTCCAACCCTCACACAAACATGGACAAAGTCACTTGTGTGAGGTCAAAGAGGACATTCATGACAGAAATGGGATCTAGACCCAGTTACAGTGCCTTAAGATAGAGCCTTTTTGCTGGACCTTCCTTCTTGCACTAAGGAGGAAATTTTACTGCTACTTTCATTTACATCCTGCTTCAAAATTACCTTGCAGATGGTTGCTTTTAAACAAATTAAGGCCTCAGGGTAGATTTTCATTGCACTTTATAGGAATTGCGTGTTCAGCCCTTCACATCTGTTTTAACATCTGTTTCCCCACACACAACCAGTAAGACATCCCACCCAGGCAAATCCCATCTTTGCCACAGGGAAATGTTAGGCTGTCTCCATGATTACCCCTCAGCTCTTGAAGAACAAAGCTGAATGAGGACACCTTCTTTGAGGGACATCACTAAATGTTTATAGAGCATTCTCCAGTGGTGAAAGTTTGCTTAAATTGTGAAGTATTTATGGTGTCTCATTGCTCAGCCCTTCCCAACAGCACACAGAGCATTCACCAACCCCTTTATGAGCTGTTCATTCCCTCCTCTGTCATACAAATTCACTGTCACATCACTGCAGGGTCTGAAGACACGAAAATGAACCTCATTCCCTGGATGATGCCTGCACTGAGGGAACCTCATTTGCCAAAGAACCATCCTTGCCCTTCATCAACAAGTTTGTTTCTTCCACGCTTGAACTAACTCTGAAGCCCCACATTTTCATGCTGAAGTTTCAACAACAAAGGCATTGAGACGTGGCTACCTTCTTTTCCTTCTCTCCTCTCCTCTGTGACTCTCTTTCCTTTTTAGTAGGTGACCTATTTGGACGCAGCATAGTGAAGGACAGGATGGGCTTATCCTTGTGCCATAATGATTCCCTTTTATCAGCCTCATTATCATATTTCAAACTAATCTCCCCCTCTACATCCACATTGCCCTTCCACAAACACTGCCTTTTATCCTTCAGTTTTTGTGTCTAGTCTCTGTCTTCCTCCTTTCTCTCTCTGCTATTTCTGTTTCAATTTATACATTTATTTTTTCCCCTTCTAGTCTGTTTTAAATTCCTTTTCACTCTTTAGTCTCTTACTCCCCTCACCTTGCCTTCTGCCCTCCCTACCTCATCACTCACTCACAGCTCCAGCAACAGCTCTGCAATAACCTGTGAAAATAAACAACAATAACTAAATCAACAGCTCAAGTTTATTTCAAAAACCAACAGCCCTGCAGCTGAGCTTTTTTGAAAACCAAAGTAGGCTAGAGCTTGTCAAAGCCTGCAGAGGAGGACTAGCTTGTTTGCTGATGTTAACAAGATTTTTAAATGCTTATAGGATGTTTCTGTCAAGCAGTACCAGACTACTGATACTCAGCAGCACAGATTGCCACCCACCTGCACACAAACCTCTCCACTCCTGACTGTGTCTTTCCCTCTCTTATCTTACTCACTGTTTGACAGCTGTCCCTGTTAGAACTTCCCAGTGTCCAAAAATAAGAGATCTAGGGACTTCCTGAGCCAATAATTGCATCTGCACCTATGGATCTACCTGGAGTGTTATTGGTTTCTAGCTTTTTTCAGCCTGTTTATAATTGGGTATTCCCCATATCCACTGACCATGGGATTTATCATTTAATTACATACTGTGAGGAAAAGTACTGTCTTTGGGTCACTTTCTATCTTATGATTATTTTACTGAATGCCACTAGATCTTTTTAGTATGAGAAATTGTGAATAATTCACAAGTCACTTTCATATGATTAGTTATTTTAATACATTTTTATTATTTATTCTTTTTCACAAGCAGAAAAATATTCCAGTCTGATGAAGGCTCCTCATCCTTTCCTCTTTACCCAGAGCAACTGTGGCTGCTCCTCCCTGGGAGTGTTCCAGGCTAGGCTGGATGGAGCTCTGAGCAACCTGGGCTAGTGGAAGGTGTCCCTGCTCATGGCAAGGGGTGGAATTAGATGGTCTTTAAGGTCTCTTCCAACCCAAACCATTCTATGATTCCATACCTTTGACACCTCCATCACACTTTATACCTTTCTGAAACACAGTATGTCCTTTCTGAAATGGAAGTGTTAAAACAACCAGTATTCAAGACATAACCTTTCTGTGGATCTGCAGAATGCCAGGCTTCATTTTATCCACCTTGCTGAAGGCACTAAGTGGTGAAATTTTCTCTCTTTTCCAGCAATTTACTCTCTTTCCAAGAAATCTACTCTTTTCCCCCTACAAGACAGTTAAGTGATGTTTTGCATTGAATGCTTTCTGCACTTTTATTACTCACTTGGCATCATGACATTTTTTGGCAAATCTTCCTAGTCTCTTTTTGGATTTGGCTGCCCTAAGTAATTCTGCACCACCTGCAAAGTCTGCCACCTCACAGCTCACTCCTCTTCACCAGGTTGTTTAAGAGCTTGTTGAATGCCACACATCCCTGTGCAGTTCCACTGGGAACAGCACTCTGCCCAGAAAACTCAGTGTTTATTCCTTTCACCTATTCTTAAGCCATGACAATACCTTCCCTCTCATTCCACTGCAGTTCCCTCCTGTCAGAGCCTGTTAAAACCTCAGCTAGACTATTATTTAAAAAAAACCAAAAAACAACCTTGTCTCCATTACCCAACTCATCACTTTATATTCACATTTTCTTCAAAGCTTTGCCACCAAGACACATTTAATCTGAACCCACTTTGAAACTCTGGCATGTGAAATGTGAATTGGAGGTAAACTAGCAACATGATAATTTGCACATATTTCTGGAAGCAGAACCAGCTGCTGATAATGAGTTTTCTATAGGTGTTAAGTTCTTTATAGATGCCTCCTCAAAAAACCAGTTCCAAACAGGAGGAATAGGAATACCAAGAGGGAGAAACTGGAAATGAAAGAGGGCACCCTCTCCATCTCCTCCCCACCCCACACACTGCTCAGCCTTGCACACTAAAGACCACTCTAAGTCAGCAGATCATTTATGTTTGAAATGCAAACTTCACCATTTCAAACAGTCTAAATAATCCCACTCTGGGCCTGACTGTCCAGTCTGATCTCACCAGCAATGGCCATTTACGTGGCTTTAAAATTAGTTCATATATTTAGCCCACAGTGGCTCATTTCACAGGTTATGAACATGTCCTACCTGGTAGTGATGCAGTTAAGATGAGAAGAAGTAAAATGAGTTTCTGGAACATCTCCATTGGAGCATTCTCTCCTGGTCCCTAAGGCAGAAAGCCACCAGTGGTCACTGCATACTTGAGATGAAGTTGAAGGACAGAACTTCTGCAGCAACTCAGGAATGAGCTGCTGCTTTGAGTCCTCCGATAAGATGTGACTTTGTGTGACCTGTATTACCAACAAGGGGAAAAGATTAAATGAGGGAGGGTTTGGGAGGAGAGCAGAATCTTTTCTCAAGCAACTCTTTCAAAAGGCATAGAGGAACTTTCTTCAGCAGAAACACCTCTCCCTATGGACCTCATATCCCTCATGCCCTTAGTCTCTCCTGGCTACTACAACACTACTGCTTCAGGACTGACTGGGTCAGGAGAGCTCCAGCTGCATCACTAGGGTTAATCATGAGCAAGTGGAAACAATCATGCTCTGAGCTGCCCACAATTGTGTGTGTCTTGTGGAACCACTACAAGGGATCCTGGCAGACTAATGAACCCTGTGTTCCATCAGTTACTGCCATGCAGGGCACCAGCTGCTCCCTTGGGTTTGGAAGGGCACAGACCTCCATTTGGAGGGGCTGTTACCCCCGGGCAGGAAACTGATGCCTCCTGTGCCAGGTATCCTTCAGGAGAGGACATGGGAATATATCCCAATGCACCACTACACCCAAAAATAGTTGTTTTGATGTATTTCTGTGTGCTTTACCTCAAAACTAGGATTCCTATTCATATCCTGGGAGAGCTTGGTGCCATAGGGGCCACCCTGACCTGGAGGAACAGCTCCTGCCACCCTGGACTGTCCCTTTCACCTGACATGGGGCAACGATGAGAAACATCAAATCTCCTCCCAGCTCCCCAGACTGAGTGCTCTGAAAGGTTGATAGTGCCAAGACGGTCCCCAGAGTTATTTCTCTGAACCTGAGAGTGCTTCCTGCATCCCAAAATAAAACACCACCAGGTCTCCACTGTGCTCAGAGACAATATACAGAGCCTGGGTGTGAGACACCACCTTCCTCCTGCATTTTCTGCTTTTTTTCAGTTTGTGATTCACTTGTCTGCTATTATTCTCCTCCCCCTCAAAATATGTGGGTGAGAGTTTGACTGTGCTGCTTGGTTGACAAACTTCTCAGCTGGGAGAAACTGAAGCTTGCTTTCGTGAAAGGGACATGGCACAGAGGATGTGGTTTTGTGGCCAGACCAAATGCCTTGTCAGGAAAGTGTTTTAGATTTCAGGGGTGTTCATTGTGGCAACCCTGAGAAACGCCTAAAAATTAGTATCACCACAAAAAATTGGGATCACCACAGAGACACTCTGAGTTTCCTGTTCAGCTGCAGCTGAGGCTATACCAGAGCTCTGTTCCCTGCCTGGATCCAGACTGGCATCCTGCTCCACATTTTCCTGGTTTATAAGCTTTCAGTTTACTTTGAGAACTTAAAGGACAACCCCTGTCAACTAATCAACATTTTAAGCTAAACCTATGGGCTGATTTCTTCACCTGCTTGTTCACAGGGTAGTTTGGGTTTACCCAGTGCATTTGGAAAGGTTTTGGGTTTTTTCTCACTTCCACTTTTCATGCGTGGAGGAGTCCCCAGCAGGTAGCTGGGAGTCACCGTGCACAGCCTGCAGGGATTTCTGTCACTGTCCTGGCTCTCAGCACGTACACAGATCAGGAAGCAGCTGTAAGAGTTAATACTACCTGTCATATGAAGCAAAACAGCCCAAGTGAAGCACCAGGAAACAAATCCAAAAGTCAGGGCTGGGTCCTTTTCAGGAAGCTGTGATCCCAAGCAGGATCTATGTGACTGGAGAGAACCTGCTTTCATACCTCCACTTACAAACCCAATATAAGCTGAGCTGGGCAAAGTTTTATGGCAAAAAAATAAACTGGAGAGAATCTGCTGCCCAAATCCAGGCAGAGATCAGTAAACAGCTTGGGGTGAAGCAGAGCGTGACGGGAAAGGGAGGGATCTATAACGTTTTGTTTTGCTTTGTTTCCAAATGGGCTTTGTAAAGGGCTAGGAAATATTACCTGATTCCCAGCTGAAACAGGATATTTTGGCTGAGGATGAATTAAATGCCTGGGGTTTGTCCTGTGCTGCTTTTCACCTCCTCCACAGGTGCACTGGGGGACTCAGTGCTGCTCTCAGCCTGCTCCCTCCCTCATCCATGCCACAGGCAAGGGGATCATAACAGCAAAATACCTCCCTAGAGGAATAGCTGCTGGATCCAGCCTGGCACAGAGTGGGACTCAGATGCTTTGGGCAACCCCCGAATGCCAGGAAGCACCACAGGAGTTAGGGGCACAAAACATCCCTGCTCACCCCACTGCCACCAGCCCCAGGCAAGGGAAAAGGGTTAAAGTATCTTTCAGCAGCTCCTTCTGCTGGGAAGTGAATAAAGGCTCTGGAAGGGTTACCTGGATCACATCCCTGGGTGCCAAGAGGGTGTCTCCCACCGCTTTCTTTTTGCCAAGAGGGTGTCTCCAAATGTTTTCCTTTTGCCAAGGGGGTGTCTCCCACGTCTTTGACGACAGGTCGAGCTCACACACTTCTCCCAGGTGCCGCAGGTGGACGGAGGTGTTCAAAGCAAGGAGCCCAGGGCCATCCCTCACCTGCTCTGCCAAGGAAAGGAGAGAAGGAGCTCAACCTCAGCCGCCGCTGGGCCCCAGGGCACACACCTGCCCTGACACTGTCCCCAAGGTACGTCAGGATGGCCTCTCCCTCTCCCTCCGCCCGAATCATCCGTCGCCCCGTTAATGTTTAACCGGTGCCGCAGGAGGAAGTGAGGCACAGCCAGAGACACACACGGCAGCAAAGTTCACACCATCCGACCCAGGAGCTGGATGGGTGCCACGGCTGATCCTCCCCGGAGCAGGGGACACTGCCTGGCCGAGCTGCGACACCGCTCGGAGAGAGCTGAGGTTTGTTCTTCCAGGTGTACAACGGCACAGGTGAGTGTGGTGGTGCCTGGCACCGATTTTCCCATGTTTTAATGGCACAGGTGTTCCCCAGTATAATAACACAGATTAGTGTGACGGTGCCTGGCACCAATTTTCCCCTGTTACAATGGCACAGGTGAGTGTGATGGTGCCTGGCACTGATTTTCCCCTGTTACAATGACACAGGTGAGTGTGATGGTGCCTGGCATGAATTTTCCCCAGTATAATAACACAAGTGAGTGTGGTGATGCCTGGCACCAATTTTCCCATGTTTTAATGACACAGCTAAGTGTGATGGTGCTTGGCACTGATTTTCCCCTGTTACAATGACACAGGTGAGTGTGGTGGTGCCTGGCACCAATTTTCCCATGTTTTAATGACACAGCTAAGTGTGATGGTGCTTGGCACTGATTTTCCCCTGTTACAATGACACAGGTGAGTGTGGTGGTGCCTGGCACCGATTTTCCCCTGTTACAATGACACAGGTGAGTGTGATGGTGCCTGGCATCAATTTTCCCCAGTATAATAACACAGATTAGTGTGACGGTGCCCGGCACCAATTTTCCCCTGTTACAATGACACAGGTGAGTGTGCTGGTGCCTGGCACTGAGGCTGGAGTGTGTCTTGCTGTTACAGCACTGCAGGCAATGTGGCAGAGGGCAGAAGTGCCTGTGCCAGCTATGTCCTGGCCAATGACCACTGTCACCCCCAGCCAGGGGTGCCAAGGTCCATCAGCAGCCCCTGACAGGGTGAGGAGCTGAGCCAGGGCCAGGGAGAATCCAAGGGGTCCAGTCAGAAGCTGAAGGAGATGGGGCAGGGGAAGGACTGGTGAACAGGACTTTGTAAAACTTTTACATGTGAAATCTTTACATGTAAAGCTTTTACATATAAAGCTTCACATGGAGCTAAGGGGCCCATCCAGGGGACAAGGCCAGGGACAGAGATGGAGCAGGCTGTGACATCACTAGGACAGAATCACACAATCACACAATCATTTAAGTTGGAAAAGACCTCTGAGATCATCAAGTCCAACCTTTGACCAAACATCACCTTGTCAACTAGACCAGAGCACTAAATGCCACGTCCAGTCTCTTCTTAAACACAGTAACAGTTGTATCAAGTAGAAATTGATGCCACACTGACTCAAAATGAAAAGTTTCAGCTCACCAAAGGGAAACAAAACATTCTGTTTCAGAAAAAAATATTACCCTGACTTGTTAGCTATGAAACCTGCAGGAAGATTATCTTTTTTAGCAGTTATAATTCTTTTCTTATTACTTCCTTGCTTTTACAAACACCTCATTTTTTAAAGTCTGAAATCTCACACTCAAGTTCCACCATCAGTCCTACTTCATAACAGTGTTCTTGAAACACCTTCTGTATAGTTTTGTCCAAATAAAGCTAGAGGAAGAAAAGGGATAACATCTAATAAGCAAATTCCTTCTCTGGTTGCCCAAGTAGGAAAAGTGCAGAAGGTAAAATGGATTGCGTGGATTTTTGCCTTGAATTAATAAAGATAACTGTTCATAAAAACAATTTGGAAAGCATAATAGCTGCTTTTAAGACCTTTAGAAAACTCATTTGGCACAACTGAGAAGAGATTGGCTCTGTCATCTTTGTAATTGCTGTCAGGTAGATTTAAGCTGCTATTAGATCACCCCTTAACCTCTTTTCTGCCAAACTAAACCCTTGCTCCCTCAGCAGCTCCTCACTGGTGCTGTGCTCTACACCCTTGTCCATTGGACGTTCTCTGTCTTCTCTACAACCTGCTTGAACTGAGGGGCACAAAACCACACACAGATTCCCAGATGTGTCTAGTAGGGAGGAACAATGTTTTATCTGAATTTGCTGGCAATAATTCTCTGAATGTTCCCTAGCTTTCTGTTTGCATTGAGAGGGCAATGTTGGCTTGTGTTCACCCTGATGTTCCTTTCACCCAGATCTCTTCCTACCCACTGCCACGTAGGCAGTCCCACTGCAGCTCATACCTTGAGGCTGTGGCACCTGATGTGCAAAACTTTGTGCTTCTTCATGCTGGATGTCATGATGTTTCTTCTGGCTGAGTCCTCAGGCTTATCAAGGTCCCTTTGGATGTCGTGTTGCTGCACCTCTGCTACAGCTGCTGTTATAAAACCAGCTAATGACAGGCTGATGACTTTGCCACACTGCAGTCTGTCATGCCCTGTGGATTAGCCAAATCCTTAAACATGTACACACATGAAGATACTTACAACGCTCTGCTGGCCCCACTGCAGGCATTTCACTCCCATCCCCTCCGTGTAGAGAGGACAGAAGCATTTTAGCTTGGAAAACACCTCCGGGATCATTGAAATAGATTGAAGCCCACAATGGGAATTGGGTGAGTTATGGCCTAGAACATCCAATGTGTTTTCATCCTGCTCTGACCCCAGTGGGAGTCATCAGGAGAGCACCTGTCACCTCCACCCACACAATCACTGACAGCTTCATCAGCTGAAATCTCCCTGGGTGAATCTGATGCAGAGTGTCTGGGTTCAAATATCCTTTGTTTTCCCTGGGGCTGCTTAGGCAACCAGCACAAGCATTAATATTGTATTAATTATTTATTCCTGCCCTTGTTCATTCCTTCCTTACTTTGACTTTCCTAGGGAATATCATGATGAATGCAACCTTTGGTTAGGATGGGTGTGAGATAAGACATTACACAGCATGGGAAAGTGTCTGAATCCCCAGCCACTGATAACAATGTGCATGCACAAGGTTATCCATGCTCATGGCTGTTCCAAAGATCAAGTCCTAAGTTTCCCAGCCTGATTTAAATGGAAAGTTATTTTGTGAATCATCAGCCTGCACACCAGGCAGATTCCACCTCCCACTCCAGTTTCTCTAGACATTTTTTCCCAATTCTTCCTTTTTCTTCTGCTGGTGAGTAGGAGGATTTTTGCCTATTTTTTTCCCCCTAACCCTTCCAAACTCATTTCTGCATGGTGTGTACACTGTGTACACTGCTGGAGCAACCCCCAACAGTTTTTGTTCTGGGGTGTGTTAGTCTGGAACATATGTCTACACAGCTTGCTGTGCAATCCTACGCAAGAAGCTCCAAGGGAAATGGACTTCCTAGGAGTTGCTCAATGAAGCCTTCTGTCATTGCCATGGGGGCCATAAGTGTAAGGTTTTTTTCCCTCACAGGAGAATTGGATAAATTGTCATGATGGAAATGGTTTCAAACTGAAAGAGAGTAGTTTTAGAGTAGATAATAGGAAGAAATTCTTCCCTGTGAGGTGCTGAGACACTGGAACAGGTTGTCCAGAGCAGCTGTGGCTGCTCCATTCCTGGAAGTGTTCCAGGCCAGGTTGGATGGGGCTTGGAGCAGCCTGGGCTGGTGGGAGGTGTTCCTGCCCATGGCAGGGGACTGGAACTAGATGATCTTTAAGGTCCCTTCCAATCCAAACTGCTCTATAATTCTATGATGGAAGGTGAACAGCATTTAGACACCTTCATTTCTAAATCACAAATAATGAACAAGAACTCCTCAGGGGAAATCACCAGGCTCTACAGCTCCATGCTCTACCTTAGCTTATTTAACTGAGTCAAAGAAAATATGTTTCCTCTCCCTCTCCTCTCCTCTCC
>NW_008656428.1:56242-69189 GCF_000695815.1 Acanthisitta chloris | reverse complement strand
CCTAATTTAACTGACTCAAATACCCTCCCCTCCCCTCTCCTCTCCTCTCCTCTCCTCTCCTCTCCTCTCCTCCCCCTCTTCTCTTCTCTCCTCCCCTCTCCCCATTGTTATAAAGCCATAGCTCTGTGAAAACTTGCTGTGGGTCCTTAATGAGGAAAACTTGGGATATAATCTTCCAGACTTCCACACACAGGAGGCCACAGGATTAAACACTTCCTTTTTTTTTTTCACTAATATCCTTGGAGTTTTTACTTGACCTTAATAAATCTGCACAACTGGAATGCAGTTCTCCAGTACTTTCCTGCCAGCATTCCTTGTGAACCACATTCCATGGTTCCCCTTTGGCAAGTGCATTCCTTCTCTCCAGCAGTGAAATCAGTGATGAGTTGTAGCTGGTAAAATGAAAGTGTCATCATTCAGGGAACATAGATGAAGATATTCATCACAGAGTCCAGGCAACCTGAAGTAAGAAAGTCTATCACAGGATGACAGAAAATGCAGCTTTGGGGCTGTTAGGAGGAGTGTAAATCTAAGAAGGATATTTTTAGTGCTCTTTAATACATCAGTTCCCCTGGCAGTGTTTTCTTTAGCTTCAGAAATGTTTTGTTTCTGGTCCAAACACCTTAATTGTTTTGGTTATCCTTCAGTCTATTCTAAGGAACTTTTTATTGGATGATAGTGTGCCAAGAAAAGGTAAATACCCTTCTCTACACTCATAAGCACTATTACATATTTCATTATTGCTTAAGGTCATGTTTTTAGACTTTTAAGACTCCCTCCTGAGCTTTACATGCATAGCCAGATTCTCCAAGGAGTTCAGGCAAAGTGCAAATCTACCCAGAGCTCCTTTCAAACTGGTTCAACACTTCTCTCCAGCACACAGTAAGTTCAGCTCTAGACACTTCAGATGAGCAGTGCACAAGCCTTGCCAGTGATATCCACACACGTGCTATGCCCAGGTTTTCAAATCCCACAGGAATTCCCTGAGAAAGCCAGGAAAATTACCATGGGACTAGGAAATCATATGGCTTTTCTTTCCCTCAGGATGATTTTGCAAGGTTGCCAGTTAGGAGGAACATTAATCCTCCCACCTCCAAAAATAGAATATTAATGAATATTCCCTAAGTGACCTGCAGGCATGAACCAAACTGACACAGCAGCGATGAGAGAGCAGATTGTCACCATAACAGTAGGTGTGATATTGGAAGAGCTCTGTCCTTTTTGCATTTCATGAAGTACATCCTTGTGACTGACATCTGACTGCTCCCTTTGGCCATTCAGTTAAGATCAAGTAGAAATAGAAAGGGGTGGGATTTTTTGGATGTCAATGTCTCCTCTGCACTATATCTGTGGTACCAAGTCTGTGACTGAAGGTTGCCCTTTGGCAGTGAGAGAATGTGTGACAGAGATGATTTCAGATACTCAGTTTCTCCTTGTGTGGCAGAGTAATGGATCACTGCTGTATTTTGACTTTCTTATAGAAAAGCAGCAAACTTTATTTTGATATTCAGGTTGAGAGAGTTGGGGCTGTTCAGCCTGGAGACAAGAAATCTCCAAGGAGACCTTACTGGGTCCTTTCAGTATCTGAAGGGGCCTACAAGAGACCTGGAGAGAGATTATTTACAAGGGCATGTAGTGATAAGACAAGGGGGAATGGTTTTAAACTGAAGGAGTGTTGAGTTAGATTAGATATAAGAAGTTTTTTACAATGAGGGTGGTGAAAAACCAGCACAGGTTGCCCAGAGATGTGGTGGATGCCCCATCCCTGGAAATACTCAAGGCCAGGTTGGATAGGGCTCTGTGCAACCTGGTTGAGTTGAAAATGTCCAATGGGGGATTGGACTAGAAGACTTTTAAAGGTCCCTTCCAACCCAAACCATTCTGTGATTCCATGATTCTATTCATCCATTTCCTCTGCAACACTTGTATACAAAATAAGATCCCCTAAAAGCTTAGGGAACGGGTGAGACCTGAAAGATCTCAAGAATATAGGAAAGATTGATATGTTTATGGGGTAAAGTTTCCAGTCCTCTCTTCTCTCCTATCCCATGCAGCACTTTCTTCAGCAAAGCTGCAGAAGGCAATATTGCTCAGTCTCTGGCAGCAAACCTCCTGCCAGAGTTACACCTGCAGGGCTTGGCCTCAGCAGAAGGAGATCCATCCCTAAAATGTGCTAAGGGGGCAGGTGGACACAGAACTGCATCACAACCCTCATCTTCAGCTTTTCCACCACCTCCTCACCCCCAGAAGGAACCAGCAGCATCACTCACTTTACTGCTCACAGCTCAGCTCACTCTTCTGTCTAATTCCCTTGCTGAACCTTTACTAGCAGAAGCACATGTAAAAGCTGCAGGTCCCTTTATGTACTTGAGTCAAACATTTACTTACAACTGCTGTTGCAGCAATAATAATTAAATTAAACATGAAGGGAATGGAGCTGCCTGGAAGATCTACAAGCTGGAGGTGTAAATCACACCACATCACTAATTGATGACATTCTGTGCCTGCAGCTGTACACTGGCAGTTTGTAAGTGTAATTGTGTGATTGTAAGTGTGACTGTGATTCCTGAGGAACAGCAGGCTGATTACACAGGCCTCTATCCCTGCACCCAAAGTCATAAATTAAACCAGGTCAGGTTAGGTCAGTGGCTGGACTCAAGGAATGTTGAGTACAGGGTTCAGTTACAGGGATTCTAAGCGACTTGGATTTATTTTTTTCCCCACAAAAAAATAACGTGGTTTTGAATTTGTGAAACATTTTTTTCAGCTGTTGAAATTGTTCAATTACATTTTGCAGTGAAAATGCACTTGAGTGAACTTTTTAGAAGCATAGCCTCAAAATCACTGTATTACCTACCAGGCTTTGAAAACATCTCTGTTTGCTCAGCCAGAACATGTGCAAATTCAAGTCTGTTTTTTCAAGCTGGATATCCTATGTGCTACATATGTCTGAGTCCTGTGACTCAGATGCTTTCCTCGATCCACTGTGATAATATTTGTAGATATTCCTGGAAATATATTGCTGCAATGAACTAATGAATTTAAGTCCAGCTGCAAACAAACAATAAAAATACATCAGAAAGGTAAACGAGGAAACAAAAGATAAAAGATAAAGGCAGTAAGAGAGAACTTTTCTATTTATGGTTTTCAGTTCACAACTGCTTGTGTTTGGCAAACAATCTGACAGCCTTCGAGTAGTTCACATTTCTCTTCTAAGTGATAAGGGAACAGAACTGTGATTCCAGGTCCCAAGGATCATTATCAGCCAGGGACAGCCAAACTGTGCCTCGGTGGCACAGGCAAAGTCATTTCAGGCTGGATCTTGATCTTCCAATTCTATCAGCTGTGGTTAAATTTAGCTTTTATCAATTTCCTTGCTATTCCCTAAGGCATTTTCGAGAAGGGGAGAAAATTCAACAGACTTAGATTCAGATTGAACAAGGCCAAGTGGCAGGTCCTGCACTTGGGTCACACCAACCCCCTGTAGTTCTCCAGGCTGGGGCAGAGTGGGTGGAAAGTGCCAGGTGGCAAAGGACCTGTGGGTGCTGGTGGCAGTGGCTGAGCATGAGGGAGAGTGTGCCCAGGTGGGCAAGAAGGTCAGTGGCATCTGACTTGGATCAGCACTAGTGTGGCCACAGGCCCAGGGCAGTGGTTGTCCCTCTGTGGGGGCACTGGGGAGGTCACACCTTGTGTCCTGAGATCAGTTTTTGGTCCCTCATGACAAGAAAGACATTGAGGTGCTGGAGCATGTCTAGAGAAGGGATCAGAGATGGGGAAGAGTCTGGAGCACAAGTCCTCCCAGCTGAGGGAGCTGGGGGGGACCACAGCCTGGAGAAAAGGAGGCTCAGGGACTTTATCACCCTCTACAACTCCCTGAAAGGAGGTTGTAGTGAGGTGGGGGTTGGTCTCTTCTCTCATGTAACAAGTGACAGGATGAAATGGCACCAAGTTGAGCCAGAGGAGGTTTATATTGGCTATTAGGAAGAATGTCTTCATGGGAAGGGTGATCAAGCATTGGAACAGGCTGCCCAGGGAAGTGTTGGAGTCACCATCCCTGAAGGGATTTAAAAGCCATGTAGCTGTTGGGCACTGAGGACATGGTTTAGTGGTGGCCTTGGCAGTGCTGGGTTAGTGGTTGGACTCAATGATCTTAAAGGTCTTTTCCAATCTAACTGAGTCTATTATCCTATTAATTTTAACTGGAAAAAGAGCAACCTCCTAACTTGACAACAACCCCAGAATGTCAATACGTTCACAACCCAAAAAGACACACAAACACACGAAACTGTGGTAACAAAATACTTTACTAAAATATCATACATTGAATAGTTGGCTCAACATTCTCCTGTTCTATGCAAATATTGTCACACATTTTATATTAACATAGAGCAACCTGCACAAATCCAAGAAGAGATTCCTGTCAGATCCAGTACAGACCATTAGCCCTTGTGTTCTGTTCAGCTTGGACGTAAGGCAAATGTTTCATTACAAAAATCTACCCTGTGTTCCCAGAAGTGCCTAGAGGGGTTATACCTCAGAAAGACAGAATCAGAGGAGCTAATCCCTCACAGACATTTTTTTAAAACCCTAACCTAAACTAAGAATATGTTGGTTGATGAGTTAGAGATGGGGGGGGAAAATGCATTAGTTTTTCACTATTCAAAAACTGATCTTGGAAGAAACAGTGCTGAAATGCAAAACTGTGACACCATCAGCTCTGTTGATTTTTATCCTCCTCCCTACTTAAATGAGGAGCAATGGAGTAACTTTTAGAAGACCTTTTCAAAGCTATTCATAAAAAAAATCATTTATTGATCTTCTGACCCAGAAAACATAAAAATGTTAGGGTAGGGCTCAACTTTCACAGACAAACTGCCCCAAAATTGCCTGAAATCTTTTGTTAGCCTATACAAAACTAAAAAAACAAGTGTATCTACACTGCAGTATTGTGTCAACAGTTCTAGTTATATTTCTGACCTTTTTGTGATGGTCTTTCAGAGGAGAATACATGTAATTTGGCAAAAAGCCACTAATACTGTTTTGATTGTGTTAAAATTCATGATCTGAGGCCTAAGGTGCAAAAGCTAATTTCGTTTAGCTGATACAGATAAACTCAGTAGCACAGTGGTTTTGTTTAACTAAATTAATTTGCCTTACATGCAATCATCTGCTTTTCTTAAATCACCTTTTCCAGCAGGGTAACCTTGTATTTTAAGTAATTATTCATTTGCTATATCCTTATTCAAAGCAGCCTAGGGAAATGGGGTGCTTAGCCTGGAGAAAAGGAGGCTCAGGGGGAACCTCATTGCTTTCTACAACTCCCTGAAAGGAGGTTGTAGCAAGGTGGGGATTGACCTCTTCTCCCAGGTAAGGAATGACAGGATGAAAGGAAATGGCCTTAAGATGCATCAGGGGAGGTTTACATTGGATGTTAGGGAAAAATTCTTCACTGAAAGACTTATCAAGCACTGGAATGTGCTGCCAAGGGCAGAGGTGGAATCGCCGTCCCTGGAAGTGCTCAAAAATGTGTAGATGTGTTCTTAGGAACATGGTTTAGTGATGGACCTAGCAGTGCTGGGTTAATGGTTGGACTTGGCCTTGGATATCTTTTCCATCACTAATGAGCCTATGATCCTATGAATTATGCCATAAATTTCTAATTTATGGCAGCACAAACAAAATCATATGTGGAGGAAAATGATGTGCATCCTCTTAAAGCATTCACTTGGGAAGCTACTTTGCAAAGAGGAGAGGGACAGGCTATCTGAATCCATAACATTTCAACCTGTAATCATTTACTCCTCAGAGATTTAGCAGTGGTAAGCCAAATACTTATAGATAGTCAATCAAATGCTTAACAACATGTATTCAATGGGGACAAAATATTTCGAAGGCAGCAACAGGAGCATCCTGCACAGATTGTTTGAAATTACTTATAGAATCCCTGGAAACAATACCCAGAATGAGATTTTCTTAGAACATGCTTGACGACCTTATTCCCAATGACACAATAGCTCTGACTTTCATAGACTCATAGAATGGTTTGGGTTGGGAGGGACCTTAAAGATCATGTAGTTCTATCCCCTGTCATGGGCAGGGACACCTTCCACTAGAATTTAGCACTGAAAATATAGTGCTAGAGTTGGCAAAAGTGATTAACAGAGAATAGCACCATCTTCCCAGTCAGCTGTGTTCAAGTAGTTAAGAACAGTCCCGCACTAAAATAAAAGCTACAGCCAAGAGGTCTAGCAGAACTTGGCCCTCAAGGCCCTGAGCCTGTGGGTCCCTTCCCATCAACTCAGCTTGAGAGAAGACCAGGAGCTGCACTATCCCAGGAGTCAGGTGCCACCAAACTTCTTGGATCTCAATGCCCAATGGAGGTGAACAAGTCAACACATCTGTATGTAGGTGAAGAGCAATCCTAACAAGGTACAGGTTCCCTGGGACTGCACGGTTGGACTAGTCCTACCTGCTGGGATAAGGTTGGCACCAGGCACAGAGGTGGAAGTGAGACCTACAAGTGACTGCAGGATTATTTTATTATTATTATTATTATTACTGTATTGTTATCTCTGAGAAGAAGAAGGATCCAGACTGAACATTAGGCTGATGATGCTGTCCCAGCTCCCAGACCCTCTACCCCACCACACAGGGAGCTAGGAGAGGCCAGGAAGCATTTCTTTATGCTCAATATTTTTCCAGAAATTAAAGCAATAGCCAATTTGCATGTTGGGCACAAGAGCAACGAATGGCAAAAAGACATTTCTGCAGCTTACATGGAAAGAACAGTGATTAGAAAGGTGTTGCTTGGCTTTATCAGCCTGACCCATCACACCTGCTGAAGGCAGCAGCAAAAGTAGTCAGAAAACAGCTGAATTTTAAATAAATAAGCATTTCACACATATTATAGGCCTTTGATACTCCTCTGTTGCTAAAATTGACCTTTACTTAGTGTGAAAGAAAATCAAATAGGAGCATTGCATAACGCTTGATTTATGAGCTCCCTTCTCCCTCTCCATAGCCCAAATGTACTTCTCACAGCATCTACTGTAAAGACTCAATTCCTTATCTCTGAAACCTACAGATATCGCAGTCATTTCATGAGTCTTTGCTTGGTAATGAAATAAGAAATAAGATTCCCAGTCTGAGTGATTTCTTGAGCACATTTTCCCACTAGGTCTTGTTTGAAAGAGAAAAATCCTCCCATCTCCTCTCTCACACACCCAGTTTCTCACAGCAAAAAAAAATGTCAAAATCACTGTAAGTGACTCTAGTTTAGCCTTGGCAAACCACTCACAGTAGCTTTCAGGCAATCAAAGTTAGACACAAGTATAAAAGATGTCCCTGTGATCTATTTGAATAGAAAGATCAGGCCACCCTCCACTGGCTCTACCACAGATTATTCTCAGCAGGAGGCACATCCAAGGACACAGATGCAGCAGCCTTACACAGTTCACCAGGTGACCTGCAGTCCCCAAGGTTGTCCCAAGAGCATTGCATGGACAAATTGTTCCATCTCTGCAAAAAACGTTTGTGTAGACTGAAAGAGGGATCTGTGCCAGGAGGCAGTTCAGCCCACACAGCACTGGCTGCAAGGGCAGGGCTGAGTTTCTTACACCAGGAGGGGAGAGTCCTGACAGCTACAAATATCATTCCTTAAATGCCTGCACAGATGGGTGCAGGAATCTATCACGGGCAACCAGGAAGAAGGTGTGGATTTTATTCTCTGGACAAAAGTGCTTTGACCATTCACTTAGCACTGTGAAAATGTTCCCAGTCCTCTACAGCAGCAAGATTTGGAGGGCAGGTTGTCAGGCCTGGATCTTTCAGCATGAAAATAATCATTGTGAATTGTGTAGAGGAGGGATGCAAAGAGGTAGGAGTGAATGGGAGAGAAAGAGCTTTGGAGGTTCTGGGGCAGAAATTGAGAATTTAAAGGGTGGTCAGGCATTGGAATGCACTGCCCAGGGAGGTGGTGGAATCACCATCCCTGGAGGTGCTTGAGAAGTGACTGGATGTGGCACTTAGTGCTTTGATCTAGTTGACAGGATGGTGTTTGGTCAAAGGTTGGCCTTGATGATCTTGGAAGTCTTTTCTGACCTCAATGATTCTATGATTAAAATAACCATTCCAAAAGTCTTTAACGTGATGGATCTGGAGTTAATTGGGAGTTTTGCTGGCGTCAGGAGCAGCCCTGTAAAAGCTCCTGTCAAAACATTTCAGTTTGTTAATTCAAGCAAGGAAGGTGCTAGAGCACTCCTCCATGATTTTCTGCCACTAAGTGATTCCAGTAGCTCAGCTGCTCAGCTGGTTCTACTTCATGGCACATCACGATTCTCTTAAAGCGAGAAACAGAGAACTTAATCCTTTCTGGGAAAAATGTCTGCTCTGAATGAAGCTCCTCCAGCTGAATTTTTAATTTGGCAAGGCACAGCCCTATGAATACATCCTCCAGTTTAATGAATGATACACTCTCAGAAACATTATAGATCTGACTAGCAACATCGGTGGATAACACATAGCCAGTCCCGGAGCAAAACGGTGGGTAGGTCTTTCCTGGATACTCTTCTCTACTCACATACCACTTGCTCCCTCTTTTCCTTATGGGGTACTCATGCAGCTTTAAAAAGCCTGTGAAGAATCCAGTGGTCTTCTTTTTCCTTAGAAGCAGCTCAGTGAGGTAAAAAACATTGACAAACACATCTGTGTCGGTTTTCATCACGAAGCTGGACTGGGAGCAAAACCTGTGAATCCATTCAATCCCCATCATGGTCTTCAAAGTCAAATTGTAATAGGTGTCTGTAAAGTTCTTCTGGATGATGTCTTTGTACTTTTGGCTTTCAGCAGCAATGTCAGCCTGCTGGCTGGGATTCACAGTGCTTCCCAGGAGGAAATATGTCACCAAGCGCTTCCCAAAGACTGTTCTCTCCTTGCCCCAGGTCTGCCGGATGGCCATCCTGGCATCCACGTGGTGGCACGAGGATGCCACCAGCAGGACAAGGAAAGGAGGGTTCTTGTGGCAGTCTATGTCTGGAAGCTGTGAGAAGCTTCCTTCAAGTCTCCTGAAAGTCTCTATGGGGAAAATGTAATCTTGGCTGTTTTCACAGAACACACAGAATTCGGTCCAGGTATAAAAGACACAGAAGCTTACACAGCTGAGCCCTACCAGGCAAACAAACAGCCTGAACTTCCTGAAATCCATCTGAAAGAAACAAGGGAAAGCACATTAATCAAAAACAGTATCTGGTTCCTTTCAGTACTGCGCACCAAACTCCCTGCAGGGGGATTTAAAGCCAGGGCTTCTCTAATTGAAAACTACCTATTTCAGGGCACTCCCCCACATGCATTTCTCATTGTTTCATCCCCATGTTCTGCTGGCAATCAAACTCACATGTGTGCTTACTTCAATCTGCCCCCGAGGTAGTGTATCCTCAGAAATCCACACAAGCACATCCACTGATAGCAGTTTGCCCTGAGTGATGCTTCAGACCTCCTCCCCATTTTCAGCATCTTAAATGAGACTCCCCCAGGGCTCTCACAAGCCAGAGAGTGGAGAAGAAGCAGATATGTGCCCCTAGATGATAGAAAATAACAGCAATAGTAGTGTTTTTTCAATACCATTTGTCTCCATTTGGTTGACAAGTGCCTGTGTCCCAGGGCCAGCAAGTGTCCAACAGGCAGAGCCAGCCAGGTTCCTCCCATCTTCATGGTCCTTGTGTCCTGCAGGGCTCATGCACCAACCCACAAACTGCTCCTGATCCTCGTGCTGGAGGGGCCATGAGGCACATCTTTGAAGCTGGGTCAGCTGCTCAGAAAAGAAACAGCAGTGGGTCACATTATTTGGTTGGTTCAGCTTGTGCAGAGTTTAAGTGACTCAGTAGGACACGCTGAGGTGAGGAGTTGTTCTCTCCTCCTGTCCTTTTTAAGTGAAAGACAACTAAACTATAACAATGTTCATTCATTTATTCTTGTAACAGATGAACCTGTTTCACACCTGGTTACAAATACAGTAAAAATTTTGAGAGAGAGAGAAAAATGATCAAAGCAAACCCAAAAAGGTCACAGTGCCAAAAAGATGACACATCTCCACAAATTTACCTGGTGAGAAGAGTTTAATGCTTCATTACTCACTCCTGTAACACACAGACCCACCAACTCCTATTTAAGAGCACTAGGATGGGGCAATTTTTACCAGGGGGAAGGACATTCCCTTCCCCCTTCCACCTACCTCCTTCTTAACAAAGAATGGGATCTGGCTTCCCACCTAAAAATACAGCAAACCAAGCTTACAATCCCCAGAGCTGTAGATTTCAGGGAAATTTGATCTCTGCCTCCTGACCAGGAATGTTCTGCACAGACTCCCCCAAATCACATTAGTGCCCTCCTTTTGCTCAAATTCCCCTTTCCAAGCACTGAAAAGGTTTTACATTGCAGCCTTAAGTTCATTTGAAAGTCCAGCCAGGTGTTCCTGGAACCAAATCCAGCTCATTTTACCCATAAGAATAGCCCCATTAACTTCAGTCAGAGCATGAAACAAGCAGAGCTGAAGTCCCAATTTACTGGAATTCCTCCCACAGCGAAATGTATTTTTGCAACGAATCACTAATGAATTTTGAAAATATTTCCAAAGTTCACATTTCTTCTGGCACTTGTATTGAAATTAACTTTATCCTTATAGAGAGCATTCCTCAGATCTGTTTTTCTCTTGTATGTATAACTCACAGTAATCTTGCAATTAACTTTGAAACTGCTTTAATTAAATACATATGTAAAATTGTGTGAGAATATACATATGCATATATATATATATATATACACACAAAACATACAGAAATCTGCTCTGCATCTGTTCTCATCTTCTTCAGTGGCCTGGGAGGAAGCACATGAATAGTGTGCACTGAAAATAGTGTTTGCAGGAGAGGAAGATGTTCTGAGGATCACAGCAGAGCTGCACGAGAACTTTGCTCCTGTCACTAGCTCTCATGAGGCTGTTTGAGAGTCTGATACTTTGTCACAAGAATTGCAGAACATGTACAAACCAAAGTCCTTCAAATCCTGAACTAAGAAAGCAATTTAGAGAATTTTTCTATTAATACTCATTAAAACCTTTTCATAAATACTTAAGAGCAGGAAACCATAGCTCAAACCAGTCATTATACAGTATTTCAGTAGAATCACAGTAATGTGACCATATTTACTGCTTGTTTCCAGGCTTGGGCACTGGTAACAGATCTAAAAAACCTTTAAAAGGTCCTTGTTCTGGTCAGCTGGAAGTGTAGCCTGCCAACATATGTTCTGGCATGTATTTACCATCCTGCCTCTCCAGAGCCAGATTGTTTTTCTCTTTCAGTCCATATCTCATAGAATGGTTTGGTTTCTTCCTAGTATCTAACCTAACCCTACTTTCTGTCAGTTTGAAGCCCTCCTCCCTTGTCCTGCCACTCCAGGCCCTTGGAAATATTCTCTCTCCAACTTCCTTACCTTCAGGTACTGGAAGGCCACAATTAGGTCACCCTGAAGCTTCTCTTTTGCAAGCTGAACAAACCCAATTCTCTCACTTCTACAGATAAATAAGCACACACAGCCTGAGCAATGCAAATGTTTGTAAGTGTATGGAAATAGTGCAACATATTTCACTGATCTTGCAAATGGCACATATGTCCATGTATCCTTTCACAGCAGGTCCCTGGGTAAGGGTAGGCAGAGTGGCCTTGATAAGAAGCTCACACTTCCCAGAGCAAAGTTGCCTTTGGTTGTGACTGTGTGAAAGCTGGAAAATAATCACTTTTTGTCATCAGGTTAATCATCAAAAAGCAAATTGGAGTTTATCTGGAACTGGTGGGAACGGTGGGTTTTTTTCTCAAAGAAAACATTTGCCATTACCCACAGGGGTGTTTGTGGAGGGCAGTGTGGGGAGAGCTTGCAAGGACCCAGTTTGCACCAGTTGCACTTTGGGCATTCCCAGTTTGGTGTGTCAGCTCTCTCTGCATCCTCAGCCCTGTAACCCACCCAGATAACATAGAACCATAGAATCACACAATGGTTTGGGCTGGAATGGACCTTAAAGATCACCTAGTTGCAACCTCCCTCAAGAACAAGGACACATTCCACTAGCCCAAGTTGCTCAGAGCCTCATCCAACCTGGCTTTGAACACTTCCAGGGATGGGGAGTCCACAATTTCTCTGGGCAATCTGTGCCAGTGCCTCACCACTCCTCACAGGGAATAATTTCTTCCTAATAATTTAGACCTGCCCTCTGTCAGTTTGAAGCTATTACCTTTGTCCTGTCACTCTAGACTCTTATAAATAGTCCCTCTCTGTCTTTCCTGTAGCTCCTTCAGGCACTGAGGACCACAGTGAGGTCACCCAAAAGCTTCTCTTCTCCAGACTGAACAATCCCAACTCTCTTAGCCTTTCTGCACAGCAGAGCTGCTCCATCCCTCTGACCATCTTGGTGTCTCCTCTGGACTCTCTCCAACAGGTCCATGTCTCTCCTGTGCCAGGGACTCCACTCTGGGAACTCACACAGGCAGGTCTGCTCCTTGGATCACTGAAGCTGTCATATCAGGGAATCAAATCACCCTGGTATTTTCTCCTTATCCCTGGGACTCTGAGCTCCCATCCTGTCCCTCACACCACCTGCAAACAGCAGGGTTAGATTCCTGGGTGAAACTAATGCTCTGTCCCTGCCACTGCCTGGGACAGCTGCTATATATGAGGATTGCATGGGCAGGTCTGCTCCTTGGATCACTGAAGCTGTCATATCAGGGAATCAAATCACCCTGGTATTTTCTCCTTATCCCTGGGACTCTGAGCTCCCATCCTGTCCCTCACACCACCTGCAAACAGCAGGGTTAGATTCCTGGGTGAAACTAATGCTCTGTCCCTGCCACTGCCTGGGACAGCTGCTATATATGAGGATTGCATGGAAAACAACCTGTTATGTT
>NW_008656428.1:49455-56231 GCF_000695815.1 Acanthisitta chloris | reverse complement strand
ACCACATGGCTGTGAATGCCTTTACCAAACCCCTCACCATCCAACTCAAGCATCTTGCTCTACAGCAGAGATAGCAGCATAGGTTAGGTGTGACCAGGCCTGTGATTTCTAAGTGATCTGTCACTGTACCCTTCCTCCTTTGCCTGCATCTGTGACCCAGGATTTCCAGCCTGCATGCACATATCTCCATGGAAGAGTCCTGGAGATGTTAGTATGAAGGGAACAAGCAGTTCACAGGAGGTGGTCCAAAAAGCAATAGATACTTACTAGCGACTAATCTCTGCTCTAGAGGTCATTTGAACACCATCCAAAGTTTTTTTGCATCAACACAAACCTTTCTGGTTTTACAGAAATTCCTTTTGCATTACCTTATATTTGATTTTTCTCCGTGATCTGAGTCAGAAATCACAGGTTTTAATTATCTCAAAGCTTTTTCAATCTCCTGTTGTTCCAACTGCAAAATATTTTATGAAGGGCATTGCCAAGAAAGTACCTGCGTCATGTGCTAGAGACTTTGCTTAAGCTGGTGCAGTGTTTCATGGCTCTGTGCAGAGCCAAATGTGATTTACATGCAAGTCTTGAACCCAGGAAACGTGGGCCATTGGAGTCTGCAGCCTGGCACTCCTCTTACATGTGCCTGAAATGAACACATGAAGAAAACACTCCACTCTCATGAGACTCCACCTGTACTGCATCCAGCTCTGAGGCCCTCAGCATAGGAAGGATGTGGACCTGTTGGAGTGAGACAGAGGAGGCCACAAAGATGCTCAAAGGGCTGGAGCACCTCTGTTATGGAAACAGGCTGAGAGAGTTGGGGTTGTTCAGCCTGGAGAAGAATAGGCTCTAGGGAGACCTTAGAGCCCTTTCCAGTACCTAAAGGGACACCAAGAGAGCTGCAGAGGGACTTTGGATAGAGGCATGGAGTGACAGGACTCTATGGGGATGGCTTTAAACTGAAAGAGGGCATGGTTAGATTAGATGTTAGGTAGAAATCCTTCCCTCTAAGTGTGGTGAGGCACTGGCATAGGTTGCCTAGAGAAGCTGTGGCTGTCCCATCCCTGGAAGTGTTCAAGGCCAGTAGAATGGGGCTCTGAGCAGCCTGGGCTAGTGGGAAGTGTCCCTGCCCAGGGCAGGAGGTGGAACTAGATGATCTTGAAGGTCCCTCCAACCCAAACCATTCTATGATTCTAAGATTCTATGAAGACTGTAGTCAACATCTAGGATCTAAATCAGCCCAGCCACATCCCTCTCTACTTTGCAAGTTCCTATTTCCACCAGTGGCACAAACTCCCTTCTGCGTTCTGCTGTGGTAAGCAGGTTGGCTCTAGAGTCCCACTGTTCACACCACTGACCCTTGTGGAACTCCTTCATGTTCCACAGTGATCAGGCCATGGTAACTTCTGTGACAAAGCCTAGTTATTCCATCAAAATTAATCTGACACCCCCTTTAGGTCTGTTAATGAGTATAATTATCTGAACGGCACCGAGAGATCAAGACTATATGCCACATGGTTCAGGAAAAGCAATCTGGCCCAAGGCAGAGAGAGGTAAGTAGGTCTAGAGTCCCCCAGAGAAAGAGATTTAAAATATCCATTAAAAGAAATACAGTTTTCTTAACTTTTCTGGGGCAAATCTACAGTGGTGCCACTGAGCTCAGTGGACAGTCTTTGCATTGAGGTCACACACATCAGCCAGGGAATGACCCAAACCACAAATGACCAAAGTGCTTTTGACCACCTGCAAGAGTTCCCTCTTTGTAAAGGGACTCAAGCAGCTGTGACAGGGTAGACTCAAAATCAGAGGTACAACTGAAGTGCATAAACAGGAGGTACAACCTCAAATGCTGCCCAGTTAAAGTCAGCAGTTTTATTCCCATTTTCCTTTCCTAATCATTGAAAGTAACTTGTGCCCTGGTATAAGTACTAGTAAAAGCTGCTAACTCCTGATTTTCCTTGGAATAAAGCCCTTAAATTACTTTCTCATAAGCTCAGCAGGATACAAAGAGGGATTAAGCACACATAGATAATAAGAACATGTCAAGTGCAGCAGGAAACAGTTGTTTTTTCCTAACTGCAAGTATTTCAGAGGAGCAGGGAGCAGCTTGGAGCAATCAAAGATGACATCTCTGGTGAGGCAGTGGGTTCTGCAGTGAACTGATTTTATGGGAAGGCACATGTTCAGCCAGGTGTCCTCCTTAGCACAAGCTCAGGAGTCAGGGAGGGATGAGCAGGTGCCTCTGGCCCAGCAGTTTTGGCTGTGTCCCCACTCCTGGAGCAGGACACTGCCCAACACCTACCAGATCTTGTTAGGTACAGCATTGCCTGCTCAGGTCCCACACAGGACTACCCAAAACAGTGGTGGTGAACCTCTACTCAAAATAAAGGGTTGTATGAGGATAGACAACTCTGCTGCATCCCCTGGGAGTACTGACAGGATCCTCCTGCCCCACGTTTCATAGTTTCATAGGGGTTGGAATGGACCTTAGAGACATTCTAGTCCCAACCCCCTGCCCTGGGCAGGAACACCTCCCTCTAGATCAGGTTGCTCAAGGCTTTATCCAACCTGGCCTTGAACACTGCCAGGGTTGGGGTACCTACAACCTCCCTGGGCAACCTGTCATGGTGACAACATCCTGCAGATCTCCTGAGCTGGTGTTGCTGTTTCCAGCTGAAAGAACTGCACATGAACAGCCACTGAGGTAATGAGGCTGGATGTCTCCTACCTGGCACTTTTAAATGCTATATTTAGGGGAGATTTTTACAGCAATGTGTATTAACAATGTCCTCACCCAAACTGTCAAGGCTGGCAGGCAAGAACGGTGGAAACCTGAAAAGCTACAGGACAAGGGAAAAACTTTCTGTGCTGTCCTTATGGTCAGACCATGGAAAACTTTTCTCCCTCTGATACCTCTCACCAGACATACAATGACAGGGGGTCGTAGAGAGGTGGGGGATGGTTCTTCTGCCATGGCTGCAGGGAGAGGACTAGAAGGAATGGTCACGAACTGAGACAGGGGAGATTCAGACTAGATGTTAGGAAAAAATTATTCCCTGTTTGGGTGTTCAGGCACTGGAATAGATTGCCCAGGGGAGGTGGTGGAGTCACCATCCCTGGAAGTGTTTAAGAGGTGTCTGGATCTGGTGCTGGAGGATATGGTTTAGGGGTTCCAGCAGTGACAGGTTAATGGTTGGACTTGCTGATCTTAGAGGTCTCCTCCAACCTTGATGATTCTGTGATTCTATCACTGCTATGAGGATTGTGTCTCCTTGTCAGTCCATCAGCAAGACAGAGTGAGACATTGTTTCTCTGCTTCATACACACCAACTTCTATCACTGAAGCACTGATTTGCTGGACACATGATTTACAGCCAAATCCTCTCCCTTTTCTCTTCCTTTCTTTTTTTTTCCTTGATTATTTTTTGTCTCTTTGGGGATTTTTTGCCATTTTTTTGCAGTGCTGCTGAGGGGGTTTAGCTTTCCCAGTTCCTGTCCAGGCCTGTCACGAAGGGAAGTGCATGGACAGAAAAGCTCTGAGGCCTGAGTGTTTTTCATGCTTAAAATAAGCCCCTGGGTCTCCACAAAGACCACAATGTTTTATGGCCAGGGAGATGACTCTGGTGAGGGGAGAGCTGTCACAGACCCATGGCAGGAGTCCCCATGTTCAAACTCTAAGCCATCAATTAGACAACAGCTAGAAAAATAAGCATTAATGTTACAGATTTGCAAATCCTACTACGTTGCCTGGCTTATGTGCTGTCATTATGTTACTAATACCCATTTAGCTGATTGACCCTGTGACTCCAACAGCAGATTGACTCTTCTTTGTAGAATGTTGGGCTGGTTTTATTTACCACTTTGGATTTTAATATGGAAAGAATCAGAAATCATTCAAAGGAAGAAGATGCCAAAACAAGTCAAGCTTTGAAGTTTCTAGAGAAAAACATATCAGATCATATCTAGATCAGTATTAATCCCAGTGAAATGCCATGCACATATAAAGACTAAGATAGATACAGGTAAATGCCTATGACTGTATTAGCAGCATGGCCAACACAGCCTGAACACTGGCACAGTTATAAGCAAAGAAACATTTTTGCAGCAATCAAAGAACAATAGAAGAAAGTCTTTAAAATATATATTAGTTAAAATTCAGTAACTGAGTAAGAGTCCCTGATAGTTTCACCCCCGTGCCTCACATCTCCTCCCACTGTGCTATGACAGACACAGTTTCAGGAGAACTACCTGACCTGCTGTGACTCCTTAACCTTATCCCTTCAAAGGCAAATTCTCACCATTTCCTCCTCTGAATCATGTTTTCTGTTCTACAAAGGGTGATGTACTTGTGGTTAACCACAGTCCCAGCATATTGTATAAACATAACCTCAGCACAGCAGCTCTCCCAAAGGCAATGCACAGGCACAGGAGGAGTTTCACATGCATCATGCACCTATTCAATAGGTGCATCCTCATTATTACAAGGAAAAAACAAACATTTGTGGGTGTCACCCACTCAGAAATAGTCTTTCCAGTTCAGGTACAGAAGTGTCACCTTGGATGTGAAGATTTCCATCACTAAAATGCTTGCAATGGCCCAGACCAGAGGTCCACATGGCCTCTGGGTTCTGCCTCTGATCCAAGTAGCTGATGCCTAAAGGAGAATAAAGATCATGGCAACGGGAAAGGCATTTGTGGCACAGGGATCTTCTGAATCAGGGGACGCATCTTCCTCTTCATTAAAAAACCAAGAGCCATTAGCTCTTACAGCTCCTTGAGCTGATCCACCCAACCATGACAACCTGCTCATAACATTCCTTTGGAAAAACCAAACAGCATCCTCAGAGCAAAATGTAATTTTTCTCTCAAAACCAGCATGAAGTTTGGCAGGAGGTGTAGCTGCTCTGGTGATGTCACAGGAAAGAAGTGCTGCATCTGAGGAGTCAAAAAGAAATGTAATTCCAGGGACTTTAGCCAAGTCAAGAAAGCTTATTTCTATTTTAAAATATCATTTTGCTTTTCCAAGCTGCCTACAAAATTGTCTGGATGAATCCTGGCCCTAAACCACCCACATAAATGTCAGTTTGGGTGTTTAATAAGGTTAGATCCCTTTTCCAGGATGGAGAAAGGTGTTGCAGTGGAGGCTGGAGGTGCCCTGGTGCAGAGTTCAGACCATCAACATAGAGATGCTGTACAGGACAAGCATTGCAGTCCAGCCCTGGTCCAGGTGGGTTTTGTCCTTTTAAATAGCATATTTGGACAGTTTTGACTTCATCCACTTCTGCAGGTGATCCAAGCACAGCTGGCAGAGAGCCAGCAAAGGACATCCTCTCTCACAGGCAGAGAAGACAGCAGTGCCCCTGAGGGGCTCTCTCCTTGTTCTCCCAAAAGGACCTTTTCTTGGCTTGGTAGTCACTTTTTCCAGATTCAGCCTAAAAGCCTTCTCTTCCTGCCTCTGTCTTCCCTCCACCTGCTGTGTAGCAAACATCCTTTTCTGGATTTCGCTGCAATGTTAATAGACTAATGTTCCCTCTAGTCCTACAATTCCCCCATTTTCCTTTTATCACTGATGCTAATGGACAAATTTAACTTATTAAGGAATTGCCTCATGAATCAGCAATTTTACTTCAATTACTGGTCTACTTGTTATATTCTAAACTCCAGATCTCACCACAGATAAGCAATTGTCCACAATGGGATGAATCAGAGCAACCTGACCTTGTATAAACCCATGTAGTACATTGTGCTGAGCAGGAACAGGATCCAACTCAGAGCCACTCTCTTATCTTCATAAACAAATAAAGCAAGGGGGAAACTTCTTTAGGCTCTTGTAATCAATGCCAGGACTCCAAAAGTCCAGTTCTCTGAGTGACAGAAGCACCATCCTTCAAAAATTGTATCTATGTGTCTGTGACTCCCAAAACAAGTTATTTATCGCATCCCTTGTTTACAAGTAGTTCTGCATGGTGGTTATTTCATCTTAAAGAAAAAGACAAATAATTCTGAAAATGATATTTCAAATAGAATGAGGTTCTTGCTCTTCTCTCTTGGAAACAGTTTCAAGATGCATGAAACAAGAAGTAAAAGAGCAGTGCAGAGAAGTGATAACTGTGCAGACTGTACAAGAACCCCACACCATTCAAACAGGAAAAATTACCAATAAAGATATTCCAATGTCACTCTTAAATCTCTGAGTGCTGCTCAGCCCTGCCAATATAACTGTAGGATGAAGACCATCTGGATGTTACCTTTCGGATGGTTTTTTTCCCCAGTTTTAAGCTAGAGAAGAACTTGCATGGAGCAAGTGAGCCCAGTACTCATGTTGTCCCATGCCCTTTTGTTTCATGCTGCCTCTTGGCACAGTCGTTTTTTGGTGCTTGGAACTTTATACTCCTCTATCTATATAACACTTGAACTAAGTCTTTGCATTTAGGTGTCTATTAAAGAAGCAATCTGGTACTTTTGGAGGAAAATGTTCCTGAGCATCAGAGTTTCCACTCAGGGCAGAGAGAGCCCAGGACAGTCATCCAGACTCCCCTCAGTGTCCCCTCCAATGCCAAGTGATAACTGGGAGGGATGGTGTCCAGCTCTTCTGTGGATCAGCAGGGCTGAGGCAGAAAGCAAACGAACAGAAATCCAACTGTGGGGCCCTCATGCTGGCAAATCCTTTGTCAATAACTGCTTGGCTTTAAAAGTGCTGATTATACACAGTAATGTTTGCAGGATCAGGTCCAATGGCTACTTTTTTAATTACTTACCTGTACCTCAGGGATCTTCTTTTC